>NC_040915.2:54825534-54923413 GCF_004126475.2 Phyllostomus discolor | reverse complement strand
CGGCCGCTGGCGGCTGGCGGAAGGCAGGGCCTGTCAGGGACCAGCACTCAGCTTTGATTTAGCACCCTAGCAAAGGCTGAAGAGAAGAAGGGGGAGGAGGCGACGCCATGGGGTTGAGCAAAAATACCCATGCTAAGTGGCTGGGCCACGAGGGTACCATTCACCCTGGAAAAGAAGAGAATTACTATTTAAATGACTATATACAGCACCTCCTGGGTGTATGGCCCTTTATAGAGACCACCTCATTGTGTGTCCCCCACCTGCCTAAAAATAAATATTATTTTATCGTCATTTTCAAGAAGAGAGAGTGAAGGCACAGGAAGGGAAAGCAGGTTGCTCGAGGCCACGCAGCAAGGAAGCCTCAGAGCTGGGGTGGGGACCCAGCGCTGAGTCCAGAGCCTGTGCCCAGCAAGGAGCAGCCCTATCCCAACACAGCCTAGGGGAGTACAATTTGTCTTGGAACATGCTGGGTCAGTTTGCTGGTCAGCCTGAGGCCTCTGGAATCAGATGATCAGCCTCCTTTCCAGGCCGCTGGCTTTCACTGGCTCGTGTCACTTTCATCCAGCGATGAATATTCTCTAGGACTCAGTTTCCTTATCTGTAAAATGAGGACACAAATACTACATGCTTTCCTGGCGTGTTGTGAGGCTTGAACGATGTCAAATCTCTAGAATACTTCACTGATGCTCCACAAATGCTCCACCCCTCTTGGGGGGACTGACACTGTGCAGGGGGCTCTTGGGGGCAGAAATCAGAGCTTCCAGGGGTGGAAGCCCAGGCAGTATGCAGGTCAGATGTGAGAGGCAGCTAGTCTGTCTGCAAACCCCCACGCCCTCTCCAATGCCCTTCCTCCCACGGCTACTTGGGAGAAAGCTCAAGATGAGCCCAGAGCAGGGTGGCAGGCAGCTTCCCCGGCATTGTGTCCTGCAGTGGGCTCTCCCCACCCAGCATGCCATTTCCACGCCAAGCGCTGTACACGCCTCATCCTACAGAATTGTAACTATGCGCCTGCTTGAGATCCTCTTAGTTTTGCCATTTTACAGATGAGCACACTGAGACTCAGAGAGACACAACTTCTTGCCCTAGTCACACAGCTAGTAAGCACCCAGAGCCCAAGAGTCTACCCACCACCACTTAAGCTGAGACTCGTGAATGTCTTCCAGCAAACGTCCAGTGAAACCACTGAGGGCAGCCATGTTGCCCTGGGCAGGTTGGGACCTTAGGACCCTACCAAGCAGGCATCAAGGAGACTCTGGGTGCAGTTCATCAGCTGGACTGGATACCCTGTTGTTGTCGGGCTGGACGATGGCTTCTCAGCAGACCTCAAGTCCAGGGGCCACACCGTTCCCGGAACCTCTGGCCTGGTCAGTCCCCTTCAGCCCCAACGCAACTGCAGCTCCGTTTAGAACAGCCTGCCTCCAGGAACACATCCTTCAGCTGCTTCAGACCTTGTAACATTCAGGAAGCCATCTGTACCTAAAAAAAAAAAAAGAAAGAAAGAATGAAACCCAGTGATTTCACTCTGGACCTCGAGCCACATTAGCTCATGGCCCCATTTTCTGGGTCAGGGACGGGGGTGCGGGATACTCTTATGCAAGGCGTTTGGTGGCTGAGAGACTTGAGTTCCTAAAGATTATTATTTTAACAAACTCAGCTTTGACGTGTCCAAAGGCAGCGGGAGGCTCTGAAGGGTTTTCCAAGAAAGCGTGTGTTTCTTGAGGTTATTATTTCAGACTCAAGTTCAGGGAGGGGAGACTGTTTTGCTCAACTCGTGTTTCTGGAAAAACAGCCGCCTGGAAAGAGTTGGATGAGGCAGGCAGGATGTGGAGTGGGGCGCTGCTGGCCTGGGGGGTGGGGGTGGGGGAGGCAGGGAGGGGCAGGGCCGGTGCCCCTCCGCAGCCTCTTCCTGAGCTGGGACTTAAGATTCGGGACCCCCAGTCCAGGGTCCATGGAAGGAGGCTGCCAGAAGAGAAGAGTTGGTTGAGGTCTCTGTTGCCTCATCCTTGAGGAATATTCCTCATCCAGTCCAGCCAGGCTTTCCTCCCGGGCGTTGGGATGATAGGAGGAGAGGAGAGTTGACCCAGGCCGCCATCTTGGTTAGCTTTGCAAGGCCTGGTCTAAGGCATCGGGGTATTGCCTAGACATCACTGGCTCACTCAGGGCCTCAGTTTCCCCACTGGAATCAAGAGCCTTGAGCATTTCTGTGTCCCTCCCAGGCCTGCCCCTCTAGTTTACCCCCATACCACTTACTTCCTCGTGCACTGGGCTCCAACCTTCCAGTCTTCTCCCATCCTCTGAGAGTCACTTCAATATTACCTCCTGGAGGAGCCTTCCTCGGTCTCCCAAACTGAGTCAGGGCCTCTCTTATACATCATTCTAACATTCTTATTAATTACTTGGTCAACATCCATCTCCCTCACTACTCTGAGGCCAGGAGGAGCTGAACCATATTCATCTTGCTCATAGTGGTTTCTTTGGCACCTGGCCTGACACACAGTAGGTGCCAGACACACAGTAGGTGCCCAACGAGCCAATGAGAACATCTCCCAAGGGAAGCTTCCAGCAGGTGGGTCCTGGCCCAAGGGTAGAGCCAGAGCCCAGACTTGGTCTGCCAGCCCCCAGGCCTGTGATCAGTCCATGAACCAGACAGATACCAGACCGACACCAGACAGACTGATGGACAGACGAAGATGCCTGCTTCCATATCTTCTCCTCAGGATTCTGTGGAAGGCCACACTCCTGGAAAAAAATGCATCCCACCCCATGATCATTATTGGCGGTCACCCGTCAACCATAGGCTTTCCAAGGAAGGGCTTTATCTGGCCGGTGGGGACCAGTTGTCCTATCTCACGGCCCCTTTTCTCCCCCAAGCATCCTCCGTTCCCCCGCTGTCCGCTGGCTTCATTCCAGGCACCCCCCGAATCCTCGGGGGGCGGGGACTTCTCTGATAAACTCCCCGCCAGGATCCCACCAGCAGCCACTGTGTTCTCACCTCTCCCTTGCTCCTGGAGCCATTTCCCCACGGGACCCGCCATTCTTTCCAGCCCCGAGGTGAGTCATCAGCATGTCATGTGTCCCAGTGAATATCAAGTGTCTCCCACTTTAGAGCCTCTTGCCCTGGACTTTGTTTTATGGGGTTGGGCTGTCTGGGGCCGCCGCCGATTTCATCCATCAACTCGGGACGGCTCCAACACTAATGCTGAATTTATAGAAGTGGTTAAACAAAGTGTTGACAATATGGACAGCGTGTTTCTGATTAACACGGCGATTCCAAGGGAAACTGCCAACTGTGGGGAAGTCAGTAAAACACAGCAGCGATTTCCCAGGCTCAGTAATTTCGGGCCCTGACATCACAGGATTAACAGATGTTGCGCAAGAAACTTGCAAAGCATTTGGAGGTGTAACTTGACAGAGACGTGCAAGCTCATACACACACCAGAGCTGCGTCTTTCTTTCTTTCTGTCTGTCTTTTTTTTCTTTCCTGGAGGGATTAAATCTGAATTGTCTTTCAGCCTTAAGAGTTTCCATCAGAAAATTCTGTCAGCCTCAGAGAAGCTCCCAGAATCCTGTCCCCATCTTGCCCTCTTTCTGAAGATGAATAGCAACGCTGGCGAACGTGTACAGAATATTTACTGGGTGTCAAGTACTTTTTATAAATCATCTCGTCCTCCACAGTGCAAGGTAGGGACTGTGATTATCTGCATTATTAAAATATCTGTGTAGTTTGAGATAGGTTAAGACTCCCAAGAAATTGACAGAATCGTGTAGACTCTACAGGATTCTGCCTGCGGCCCAGGATGGCTATGAATGCGGCCCAACACAAAATTATAAATGTACTTAAAACCTTCTTTTTGGCTCATGAGTTTTCGTTAGAGTTTGTGTGTTTAATGTGTGGCCCAAGACAACTCTTCTTCTTCCAGTGTGGCCCAGAGACGACAAAAGTTGGATGGCCTTGGTGTGGAGAATGCCCATGCCTCCTTCCTCCAGGGAAGATTCCCTGCCCACCCCCATGACGATCATATCTTATACAGCTTTAGTACAGTGCAAAACCAGGAACTTGACTTTGGTCCAATGCCACACAACAGACTTGGATACCATCAGTGTGTACATGCACCCTTGATATATACATGCACACACAACTCTATGACACTTTCTCCCAGATACAGATGAAGAGTGGCCATCACACTAGGAGTACACAATGGTTCTGTCCTGCAAAGAAACCCCCTTGGGTTACCCTATGACAGTTGCACACTCCCTTTGACCCCAGCCCCCGGAAACCACTGATCTGTCCTCCATCACTGTAATTTTGTCACTTTAAAAATGTTATGTCAGTGGAATCATACAGC
Organism: Phyllostomus discolor; assembly: GCF_004126475.2. NCBI lineage: Eukaryota > Metazoa > Chordata > Mammalia > Chiroptera > Phyllostomidae > Phyllostomus > Phyllostomus discolor. Next base: position 54,919,067 of record NC_040915.2, on the reverse strand, counting down.
ATGTAGCCTTTTTTGCTCAGTATAATGCCTTTGATTTCATCCCAGCTGTTGTGTGTGTCAGCATTTCTTTCCTCTGCTGCTGAGTAGCATTCCACTGTATGGATATACCGCAGTGCATCCGTTCACCCATTGTAGGATGTCCAACTTGCTGCCAATTTGGGATTATTGTGAATGAAGTGCTACAAATGCACGTGGACAGTTTTTTTTTTAAGATTTTATTTATTTATTTTTAGAGAGAGGGGAAGGGAAGGAGAAAGAGAAGGAGAGAAACATCAATGTGTGGTTGCCTCTGGTGTGCCCCCCACCAGCCTGAAACCCAGGCATGTGCCCTGACTGGGAATTGAACCAGCGACCCTTTGGTTTGCAGCCTACTCTTAATCCACTGAGCCACCCCAGCCAGGGCACATGGACAGGTTTTTATGGGACTACTTACACTTAACAGCTGAAGTAACTGAGGTGTGAGGAAGTACAATGACTTGCCCAAGGTCGCACAGCCAGCAATTTGAATCAACATTTGGTATCAGTAGCTCCAGAGACTTCGGACCTAACTATCTGCAAGACCGCAAATAGTGTAGTTCAAAATAATTAATCCTCAAAAGTTCATTAACACTCCAGGAAGAGACACCACATTTATCCAGTGGTTTTGTGGTCCCAAAGAATATGGCACATGTCCCTTAAGGTCCTATAGGACATGCTTGAGGATCAAACCCCACAAAGTCAAAGCCAACCCCTTGGTTTGGTATCTAGTGGCTCCCCCATATGGCCTCTGCCTCCCCCTGGTTTTCATCTCTTGCCACCTTTTCTGGCCAATCAAAAGCCACGGCTACTTTCCCTGGAGCAGCCACCTGGGTTCTGCTCGCACCGTCCCTCTGCCTGGAATGCCTCTCCCTCACTGCCCACCATGCTGGCTGCGGCTCACACCTCCCTTTTCTGTTAGTAAGTGCCTCCGTGGAGAGCCTGCTCTATCCCCATACCCCTCCACCCAGCAACGTGCTCAGCTCCATGAATATTCATCCACTTCTATAAACATGCATCTATTCATTAAGCAAAGCTCCCTGAGGACCAGAGCCTTGCCAGGCACTGAGCTGAGCCCTAAGAAGCAGAAATAAATAATCTATAACCTCTGCGCTCAGCCTTTGAGCAAGTCAGTCTGCAGACATAGAAACGCAAGCCACACGGAGGGACGAACGGGTAAACACGGAGAGGGAAAAGCACTGGCCTTAGCTATTTGGAACCCTGAGGCTGAGTCCCAGATGGGCTGTATTTTAGTCTGCTCAGGCTGCTTTAACCAAATGCCGTAGACTGGGTGTCTTAAATAGTAGAAATTTATTTCTCCGCAGTTCTGGAGGTTAGAAGTCCAAAATCAAGGCTTCAGTTGATTCGGTTTCTGGTGTGACTTTAGTCCTGGCTTGCAGATGGTCACCTCCTGACTCTGCTCAACGGCCTTTCTTCATGAGAGTGCACAGGGAGGGAGAGAAAAAGAGAGATCTTCCACGTCTCTTCTTAAAAGGACACTAATCCTATCTGATCGGGGCCCCACCCTTATGGCCTCATTTGACCTTCGTCACCTCCCTATAGGCCTTATCTCCAAACAGAGTCACATTGAGGGTTAAAGCTTCAACAGATGAATCTGGGTGGTGCACAGTTCAGTCCACAGGAGGTGTTCTCTGGTTATAGGACTTGTGTGGGATGGTTTCCCACCCTCTGTCCTGCCTTCTTGCAAAGAAGAAGAGGCGTGGAGGTGACTGATAATGCGGACATTCATTCTCCCTGGATCAGGCCCCTAACTGAGGGACTGGCCTCCTCACTCACCTGGGGCAGAGTGACCCAAGACCCCAGAGTCACCAGGAGCCAGAGCCCACTTCAGCTGGCTGCACAGGAGTCCAGGTGCTTCACAGCGTCTGCGGCGTGTGCCCCGGGAGAGGACGGCGTCAGGCCGGAGCTTGGGGAGCCGCGCACACAGGGCCCAGGGGAGGGACTGACCTTCAGCGCAGTGGCTTCATAAACAGCCGAGGGAACCCACACTCCCACCTGCAGCCTGAATTCCGAGGAGCTTTCATGCTTGTTCTGCATTTGATTTCCTCCCTCCAGTGGCCTCCCACCCCTCATAAAACTCAATCTCCTTTTGTTTTCAATTCAATTAAAGGCCAATAATTCCACCCACAAGGCCACACATTGGAAGTGCTGTCAATAATCCGGAGGTGGCCAAAGACAAGGCAGCCCGGAGGGAGGGAGGGAGGGAGGGAGGGAGGGAGGGAGGGACAGGAACGATCTCTGGGGCCCGGGCCCAGGTGCACAGAGGGTTGGGGTTAGGGGGAAAGGAGCCCCAGCGGGAGTTCATCCTGGCTTCTGCACTTGGCTATGGCTCTCATTCTCCACGTGGCCTTGGCCAGGAGTGGCCCTCCCTGGGCCTCACTTCCTCCACCTGTAAAATGGGACCGAGAAGTACTCACGTGAGTTTTTAGCTCTGTTCTGCAAGCTCACACCGCCTGCATGATTATTTTAGAATTAATTGAATATCGGATTAAACGTAGACCACACCCACTGACCCAGCCGGGAGGCCCGTTGACAGAACTCCATCCTCTAACGTGTTTGTCCAGGGTCACAAAGGCATTGGGCTCAGGAGGCCACCACTAGGAGGTGGACTAACCAACTCGGGCTGCAGCTGCCCTTTGTAACCTCTCTGCTATTACCAGCAAGGGGGGTAGAGCTACCTGTACTATTACGAGAAGGGGTCAAAATGTATCGTCAGGGGAAAGTTGCAGAAATTGTATGTATATATCTGTCCATACATATTTATGTAACTATGTGTTCTTTAATTAAGAAATAAACCATATTATAAATAGAAAGCAAATCAAAACAGAAACAAAAGTGATATTTTGAGAGTGTAATGTGTGCGTGTGTGTGTGTGTGTGTGTGTGTGCGTGCTCACACACGTGCCCTGAAAGATGCACGTCATGCATTAAAATAATGGGGCTTCGAGTCGGGAGAGGGAGTTAGGGACTCTCGAGGTTTCCAATGAGTATAAATTACTTTATAATTAAAATGTATATAAACCTAATAAAGTGAAATGAATACCTACTTGTGGTTGGGAATCAGAGCCTCGTCTGAAGGTAAAAGGAAGAATATTTAATTCTCACAACTCAGCGATAACCACTGTTGACATTTTTATGCTTTTCCTTATGAGTCTTTTTCCTGATTCACCTACACATATATTTTTATAATAAAGTTGGAATTATGCTCCGTGAGAAACTGTGTAGCCTGCTTTTTCACTTAACATTTTAGCGCAAGGATTTTCCCAGATCATTAAATTTCCCCTGTAATTGGGCTAGGAGGCACAGTCACCTGGCCTTTCTCTAACCCTGGGTGGCGAGTCGGGGTTGCCCACCCATCGCTGGACTGGTGTGATAGACTGGCCACTCCCCCAGGCCAGGGACCCTGCCACCGGGTTCCCTGCTTCACCACCGGGATCTTGCCTCCTGACCCCACCCACAGCCCCAGTAGTGTGTGGGGGGGGGGGGCAGCGGGGCGGGGGGCGGGGGGGAGGAGTCAATAAATATTTGCTGAATAAATGAGTGAACAGAAGAGAAAATAAATAAATGCAACCATTTTTAAATAAGTGCAAAATAGTGGCTGACATGAAAACATTTCCTCGTTGTCAAGCCCCTAGGCCGGCTCCTCTTTCTCACCCTAAAAAACAGGGCGGCGAGGACTACCCCCGCACCGCACCTCTGCCCGGAGGCGGGGCCCCACCTCCTCTCCTTCGAAGACTTTCATTCCGTCTCCGATGCTCTGAGTCAGTCCAGGGTGGGACATCGAGCCCTCGCCGCTGAGCTTGGCTTCGAGTGCAGCCAAAACAAATTGCTGTGTCGGTCCCTGGTGGGGAGTATCATTACATCCACACGAGAGGCTCATGATGGAAGCCAGGGCGGGTGGTTGCAGGCTGGGAAGCCAGCGCTCCCCCAGGCAGCCTGGGCGCAGGGAGAGCCCTGGGGAGGCAGCAGGGGCTGTGGGCGAGTCCTGAGGTGGCATTCTGCACGCCCCCTCGTGCCATCCTTCAAGCCCCGGATTCCGTGGCTCCCACAGACCCGCGGACGGTAGCCAGCGTCTAACAAAAGCCTTTCAGTCAGACGTGATCTAAGTCTTGGGTGAAAAGCGTCAGTTAAACATAACCGTATGCAGGCCCCGCTGCGCCGCCTCCTGTGTGACTCTGGGCTGCGCGAAGCCTCAGGATCTTATCCTTAAAGTGGGGGCGATAATGCGAGTCCTCTCACAGGTCCTTGTGAGGATTAAACAAGATAAAGCATGTGAAATCCTGAGTCTGACATGCAGATGGACGCGATCAACGCTGACTAGTACTCAAGCCTTCCTGGGACTTTTTGGATCAGATCTCTTCTCCTTTTTTGCCTGGTAAGTGAGGCCAATTACATTTCATCATACTTGTTCATCACCCCTGCTTTCGCCTTTGTGGAAATGTCGCTACTTCATCGCAGGGACCCACGTGGTTCTGCCTTGTACATGGATCTCTGAACAGCTTTTTTTTTTTTTTCTGATGGTTTAGAAAGGGACATCAGATACCTGGGACCAAATGGCTAAATGGTGGGAGGCTGGGCTCACTCCCGGCTATGGCCTCAGGACCTTCAAGGGTCTCCAGTGGTTGCAAGGGGAAATTTAGCAGAGAACTATGAAAATCCTAGCGCTGGGTCCAGCATTTCAACTCCACGAACAATAACATCTGTAATAGTAACGTATAATGCCACATTCTACGCCAGGAACTGTGCCAAGAGCTTTGCGTACATACCTTACTCAGCGTTCACAGTTCCCCGCTTCCCTTAAGTTTAATTATCATCTGCATTTGCAGAGGGGGAAGCTGAGGCTTGGTGTCCCTGCCCGAGGTCTTCCAGCTGGCAGACTGGTAGACAGAGACTTAAAAACCAGAGGAAGCGGGACTCTAGAACCACACTCTCAGCCCATGTGCCATCTCGGATGGCAGGGCTGCCATGTCATCGTGAGCCAACCGCATGATCCAAGGTTGGCCTGGGGATGGCAGAGGTTAACATGCCACTTGAGTTCTGAGTGTCTGCTGCGACGCTGGCCCTCCTCCATCCTTGCGTTTGTTCAGGCAGCAGGGGTGAACCCAGAAGGCCCCGTGCCCCGTGCTGTGCTAAACTCCAGGTGCATCCAGGTCTCTAACCGGTGTTACAGGGGGTTCACTCTTTACCCAGAATTCCCCAGGACCCCTGGTGCTTCACCTGGCTGGACTCAGCCTCTGGCTGGAGAATCCGCTGCCTCCTTGGAGTGAGATAATACACAGAGGGTCTTGGCACTGTGGCTGGCACTTAGCATATGCCCAGTGTAATAATAATAATGGCACCACTACAATTTGCATCATAAACTTTTCGGACCCAGTAGGGCAATTTCGGGCCTATTCCTGTTCAACTTGACCTTCCTGGACTCAGCTCCAGTTCTGCACCTTCATAACCCCTCCAGAACAAGCACCCTATGCCTTCACCTTGAGGATTAGTGGGAAAGATTTGTTCAGGACCCTATTCCTCATGATTCCACTGGCCCGAGTCTCCTTCATCTCTGTGCTGGTTTAAGGGCTCAGACTCGGTCCCAAAATTTATCTGCACTCAGTCACCTGCTAGTCCCAGACTTTGCTCCGATTCATGGACTGTGCCTGGGGCCCCAGGTATGTCAGGCCTGGAAATGTCATTTGCAACCAAAAGGTTAAAGTAAATATCCCTTTGCGAGGGAGAGAAATGCCTTAAGCTAAGTGAACTCTAATATGACCCCTCACCCTGCTTAGATATCTCTCATGTGAACGTGGGTTTCAACCCGCAAACAGCCCTTTGGTGCTGTCACCACGGTCCCATTTCACAGATGAAGGGACTGGCCCATTGAGGAACGTGACTTGGCCAGGGGTAGAAGGAACCTAAGTCCTGGCTGGATGGGTGACAAATTTGTTCTGGACGCAGCAGCTCCACCTGCCTGGAGCTGGAAACCTCATCAGGCAGGTTTCCCCGGGAGCCCCTGCCTTTCCCGGGCCGGTCCTTGCAGGGGACACTATAAAAACATCTCTCACAAGGTGTTTCAGAGTTTCTGCTTCCCGGGCCAGGAAATGCTGAGAAGACAAATGCCGTTGGGCCTTGTCTTCAGTGGGAAAGTTTTTCAAAACCTCGAGAAAGCATGTCTTTTCTTCTCCACCCTCGCTCCAAGCCAAAGCCCCGGCTTCCCGGCTAGGGTTCTTCTCACCTGCTAATGAGAATTCCTGATTCTCCCACGTTCCTCCTCTCCAGCGAGGGAGGCTGTGGGGGAGGGGCCCTGGCCACAGCTGCGGGCCAGGCCCAGGCCCGGCCTCTCTTCAACTCAAATAGTGGATGGGCCTCTTCTCAGAAGCAACAGTAAAGAGACACGGATATTTCCTTAAATTTGTTTATTTTTAAATGTATACAAATGCAATACTTTAAATTTATACAAAGGCAATTACTTTAGATGTGTACAAATGCAAGTCAACACATACCCTCCTTATATTTTAATTTTGTAAGAAGCTCCTTCACCTGGCAATTATAATTAAACTTAACTATGAAATTATAAAATTTAAATTATCAACATTATTTTATCTGACAGGAAATGTTGTTTGTTTGACTCTAAATGACCCATCCAGGTTTGATATAGAAAGATGGTATTCTAGATCTGTTTCTATAGGGAAACTCTATATACATTAGAAAAGACCAAGAGGACTAATAAAAGAGACCCAGAATGACAATGGTTTAAATAACTTGAGGTTTTATTTTTCTCTTGGTCAAAGAACTCAGTTAACACAGAACCCAGTTTTTTCTGTATTAACATCCTTAGCATGTAGCCACAAAGAGCAAGATGCCTCATGGTCACAAATGGTTGCTGTAGCTCCAGCTATTGCATCTGTGCTCTCTGCAAGAAGAAAACAGAAGGGAGAAAGCATGCCTCCCAGGCATCTCTCCTCCTTTTAAAGAACCTGCTCAGAAATCCTAACAACCTCAGCTTACGTTGTATTGGCAACTCTATATATAAGCCAAGGAGGCAATAAAACCTTTTAGCTGAGCATATCAGCACTTCAAATAAAATAAGTGGCCTGTCACTATGGAAGAAAGGGAGAATGGACTGTGGGTAGAAGAGTAGCACTGGCTGCCACACTATAGATCTATTTCCTAACGCATATGGTCCCCAAGCAGAGAATGCATTTTAAGGTAGGGGCGTTGTTCAAACTGGCCTGTGCAATGGCAAGACTTAGCCTGTTAGCTTGGGATAATCAGCCCTCCCATTTAAGTCAATCTGCTGAACTCAGTGATGCATCCCCTGAGTATGCAAAAAGGTGGTTTACTTTGCATAAAGCGGACTTTGAAATCATCCTTAAATGAACACGTCGTGGAACTACCGCTGGCAGCAGGAACGGGAAAGGTCTCCGCTGCGTGTTTCTCATCACCATCAAGCCCACGAATAACTGCACGTCAGCCTGTGCAGAGCCAGGGTATAGTGACATGTCCACTCACTTGTGAGTCTGGAGCGGACGCTGTGGGGCTTACCCCCGCCCCCGGCCTGCACTCCCTGAGCCCCCGGTGCTTTTGTGGGTCACTTGATGAGTTCGCTCCTCCACTGTATCCTGCTCTTCAACTGCCTGCAAAATCTTCACTGGAATGACACCACGAGGCTGTTTGCTCTTGACTCAGCAACTGTGAATGCTCTTAGCCAACCCAGACACAGAGCCACGAGAAGCCTGGAGCTATGAGGTGGTCTCTCAGATTACAGGTGGTTTTTCCAGGCTACAGTAGAGATTAGAAAACAAAAACAGGTAGAGACATGTTTTGGGGAGTATTTTTGTGGATCCAAGTGTGGGAAACAGTGGTTTCTGCCACCAGGGAGACAATTTTAAAAGGGCCCTAGTGTCCATGAGTCTGTGCGGAGCTCACAGCAGCCCTGGCACCAGATAGAATGGTCACCTTGTTAGGGAGGCTTATGTCAGAGAGGGCAAGCCACTTGATAAAGGTCACACAGCTTATGAACATCAATGCTGAGACTCAGTCTTCCTCCAGTTCAGAGCTTTGCAGGGCTGGGCTCTGGAGCCATCTGTGACATTGCACCTGAAAGTCAAGGCCTTCTAGTTGCCACTGTCATTCTTGTGTCCCTCCACAACAGAGGAGACACTCTGGGCTCCAAAAATCCTCAAGCAACAGGTGGGGACTGAGAGGTGATCTAGACAATACTCTCCATTACACAGATGGGGAAAGTGAGTCACTGGGGGGTGAGGAACCACTGAGTCGAGAAGACAGGGACAAAGAGGGGGACGTTTCTGAAGGCCAAAGCAATGGACATGAACCCAGCAGAGTTCCAGGGCACAAATGACCAGGACAAAATCAGGCAGGTGACAACCAGGAGTTGTCGTGGAACTCACTGTACATCACAATAGGGGCATATGACCATGAACTAGATAATACAGAAGATTTACAGGATGTAGACAGCAGTAAGGGCTAAGAGGCAAATAAAGGGGAACTTTACGCTGTGCGACCTTGGGCAAGCTCACCTCCCCAGGTCCCCTTCCCCTCGTGCATCATGCACCCAGCCATAATTACAGTATCTCTCCATTGGGTGGTTGCAAGGATTTGAAGAGCCAACACGACCTAAGCCGTTGGGCAGTACAGCAGTGGGGTGAGAGCTCACCATCTGAAGCCCGACCCAGCTCGACTACTCCCTAGCCAGCCTACGGAACATGGGCGTGCCTCAGTGGCCCCCTCTGCAAAATGGGAACGGTGCCCAGCCATAGCACGTCAGAAGACCGTGGACAGAACCCAATGCGTTCCTGATGTGTAAAGCATTTGGAGTCACGCCTGGCACAAAGCAGGTGCTATGCAAGGGTTTACTGCTACGATGATGATGATGATGATTGTTACTAATATTATTATTATTTGCTGCAGCAACTTGGTGCCTACTTAGCTACCCGATCCTATTTCTGGGATGCTCGTCACCAGACTCATTAGCACCATGCCCGCCACTATCATTACTGACAATATTCGCTCTACACCCTGGCTCCTAGACGTGCTCCGAGAATACACTGAATGAGCGAATGAATGAATGATTCTATCACAGCCGCCAGCGCCCCTGCTCTGATCCCCAGTCCGGATCATCGTCTGTGTCTCCTGTTATAAAGGCGCCTTTCACGCTACCAGCACGAACCGGACTCCTAATCCACCCTTCTTTGGTTTAAGAGTCATTACAAAGTGCTTAATTAAGTAAGCCTCGCTTAATCACCAAATGTTTGCATGTGAAACCAGTTCCCGGGGAGCGGGGCACTTGACATGTTCTGAACAGAGGTAATTACGCCGTGCAGAGTGGTGGTGGGGAGACAGCGGCTTGGGTCGCAGAGTCTGGGCGTTTCATTTGAAGGCCTCGCCCATTCATCACGGAGGGGAAGCGAATTAAAAGGCTTTAGCTAGAGTGATGTGAGAACTCCTGCATTCCAGCCAGATGAGTCACCGGAGGGGCCCCCTGTCTGGGCCTCTGCAGGAACAGAGCAAGGGGAGGGGGGACCGGTGGGGCCGGCTGAAGGGCTGGAGGGGCCAGGAGGAGGGGTGCAGGGAGACACTGGGATCTGCCCCGTGCTGTCTTGGGCCTCTGTGACCAAGTGGCACCTTGGATAGGGTCACAATGGCCCTCCCTCTCACATCAAGAGGTTTGCCAATTGCACATTGATTTGCAAAGTTAAGTTGCTGGTGGGGATGCGTGTGTGTAGGCAAGAGTGGGCGCATGAGTTCGGGCTATCATTTAATTTCCTCCTCAATCCCTTCCTAATCCAGGGCTTCCCGCAGAGCTCTGGATTAGTCGGTACAAGGCTGAACTTACTTTTCTAGCTCAGTGGCTCTATGTCTATTTTCATACGTATTAGCAAAAACTTATACAGAACCACCACCTCATTCTGTGATTTGGTGGGTGTTGTCCAATCAAAATGGTTGTAAAAGAAATAGGAGCCCCTTTAAGAGAAGACGTGACCAAATTCAGGAAGGAAGGACGCACACATGACCTAACTCTGAGAAACCCTCTCCTGTCGTGCCTGTCACCACTGGGGCTCCTGTCCCTGGGCTGTCAGGGCTCCTATTGCACCTGTTTTGCAGATTAAGAAACTGAGGCTCAGGACACACAACACAGCCTCTCTCCTCTTTCCTGGGATGGGGGTGGCAGTATTGCGCTGTCAGAAGGAAATCGTGAACTCTGTGGATATGGCACAGGCAAAAAAAAAAACAGTAAATAAAAGATCGCTGGATGTTCAGCATAGTGCATTCCTCTGGGTTCCTGTGCCTTTCATTGTCTTTGACCTACTTTATAACTCTAAGATTAAAAAAAAAAACGGATAGTAATACAAATGATTCATGCCATCGAAATGCAAATGAATTTTATCCAGTGGAATGCAATCGATTATTGCCCTAAAGTTATTGACCAATTTCACATCTACTTGTAAATGAGCCTCAGCATTTCTGATGGCCTGTGTGGGCGTGTGCCGCTTGAAATCTCTTCTGAACCAGCCACGCCGCCATCTCCCTGGCCTTCTCATTAATGGGTGAGTTACACGCCGTCTCTGACACGTGTTCATTTTGTATGTACAGTAACTGCACTGGCGTCGTCATTCCGCCTCTCTAGAGAAATGATCCTGTAACCGCCTCCGCCCAACAAAACCCTCCCATGCGATGGGTAGGAAAAGGCCAAATAATACGGGCGGTGTGAGATGGGGGAGCAGAGGGAGTGCATAGGGATCCTTCGGAGTCTGCACGGTTGGGTGTAGACAGGTGTGATTTCTACAGCGAGCACCTCCTCTGTGCTGTCCCCCCATCTCATTGGAGTGTGCTGCCAGCTCTGCTGCTGTCGCTTGGGGATGGGTGACGGCCACGTGAGGCTGAACGGGGTCCATGGTTTCCTGGTGAGCGTTCCAAAACTGAGATCTCGGCTGGGACACCACCACCCTGGGGGACCCGAGGGGACTGAGCTTTCAGGATATCTATCCAAGGTGATGCTTTGCTCCTGCCCAAGGGGATGGCGTCTGGAAATAGAAATTAAACTGGTTTATAGAAAATAAACAGCTATGGCATCTTGAGGACTCCCGAGCTGGCGGGCAGGACTTGGGCGTGCCACAAGGATGCTGAGTGTGACTGGAGTTTGCCGATGGCTTTACTCACAGTGTCTCAGATAAGCCCCCCTCTGCCATAAGGTGGGGTCCCTGAAACACCTAGTGCTATTTTTATAGTGGAGACAGACAGGGATCAGAGAGGGTAGCTGATTTTCCCCCAAACCACACAGCACGTCAAGCAGAGCCCAGAGCCATTGCACTACCTGACAACCACCGGGTTCCCACCAGGAGAACTTGCTACAGTGCAAATGCCAGGGCCTTCCTGCCGGGAGATTCTCACTCAGTAGGTCTTCAGGTGAGGCCCGGGACTCTGTATTTAACCAGCAACCAGGTTAACACTGATACCTAACCAGACTTAGAAACACTCCATTCCACTGGGTTAATACTAACAAACGAAAGGAAAACAAATCCCAGATAAGGTATGCCTGAATACACATCGTGAGCATCACGAGAGAAAAAATAAAAACATCCGTCCAGGTCCCACAGGGCGCACGAGACAGGCCGATGTCATCGGAATCAGCCTAGGACCAGCTGGGAACAGGCCAGCGAGTCCTCAATTATCAGAACTGGAGAGACTCCTGGAGCCTTTCCATTGTACAGACCAGGAAACTGAGGCCCAGTGAGGAAAGGGGACTTGCTGAAGCCCCCCAGCTGGAAACAGGCGGAGCAAAGGCTCACACTCAGGAACCCCAGCACTGGCCCGATCTCAGCCGCTTCTCTCTACACTCTCCCACTGACTCACGATGACGCCTTCCATTTGCTCCTCCATCCATCCATTGATTTAGTGAGCATGTATTCACCCCCCGCATCTACCTGGCATAACTGTTTATTAAACAAACACTTATGGAAGACCCACTATGGGGCAAGTGCTGGGCTCTCGGGATATAACAGCGTACTCCCTGGAGGGGGAAATCCCTTGGGAACAAAGAGCAAATCGCACAGCCATATAGTTGACAACCCACACTGAACACACATCACCACACTCCGTCCTCACACCTGCCAATGCCGTGGGCAGGAAAGACCAGATGATCCTCGAGTCCTGCCTCAGTCGCCGAGGAAACCAAGGCCAGGGAGGTGGAGCGGCTTCCTCGCATGACACAGGGCGTGTTGGTTCTGTGGCTTTAGCCCACATTTCCTCCAAATCCAAATTTGGAAATTCTTACAAATATCTTAGCTCATCTAGGGGGATGCTTGGGGGGGCAGAGGAGGATCTAGGGACATGGGCGATGGCTTCGTGGCATCCAGTTTGTAATAACCATGCTAAGTGCCCTGTTGAATCCTCAAGAGAGGAAGGCACTGTTGCTTCTTTTTATAGAAGAAGAAGAAGAAGAAGAAGAAGAAGAAGAAGAAGAAGAAGAAGAAGAAGAAGAAGAAGAAGAAGAAGAAACTGAGGCTTAGAAATGTGTGGGGCTGAGCCCCAGGTCCCACGATCAGTACCTCATGGAGGAGCAGGCCTGCTTCCTTGGGACGTGCTAAGTGGTTCCTCAGGATATTGTAGATGTTTCATTAACACCCGTGGGATCCAGGAGGGCAAATAGCCCACCTTTCCCTCCTCCCCCCACCAATCTCCCAAAGCTATTCTCTAAGGCAGGCCCATCAGATGTTGGAGAAAACTAGCCTCCAGGACCAAAGTCCGTGGGCAGGTTCCTTGTCCCCAGTGTGGGGCTCAGGACACTCCTGCTGGGGTCGGCATCCTATTGGTTTTCTCGGGCTGTGGGCCTGCTCTTCTCCCTCAAGGGGAAGGATGGCAGTGCTGGGGACTGACACTGCCTTGGGACAGCACTCCACCAATGCCAGGTGCTCCCTGGGGTAAAAACACCCCGGCTCCCTCCCCCATCACAGGTGCGCCATCCATGCTGCTCCCCGAGGCCTGCGGTGAGCAGAAGCTCCAAACACCCACAATGGTACCTGCTCGTCATGCCCCTTTCTAAGGCCACCTCCCTTCCTCACCTCCCTTCCTCTCTTCCCTTGCGGTGCTTCCTAAAATCACTCCCCAAATATGCTCCTTGCATGGATTCAGTATCTCAAGGTCGGCTCCTGGGGAGCCCTGCCGGAAACCGAGAGCCCTTACCGACCCACACACACCCAGATGACCCGGGAGGGCCCGTTGACTCTACCTGTCCGTGACACCTACAGTTCCTGGAACACAGAAGCCACCTCCCCAAAATGCAGAGCGCCTCATCATGACACTCCTGCGCATCAACCTCCAATTCTCTCTCTCCCATGGGGACCAGCAAACTTTATCTGTAACAGGCCAGAGATTAAATATTTCTGGCTCTGCGGGCCATATGGTTGCTCTTCCAGGGACTCCGCTCTGCAGGTGTTGTGTGAAGTCAGCCATAAGCACTATGAGTGTGGCCGGGTTATAATAAAACTTTATTTACAAACACAAATGGCCAGCCTGAGGGTTATAGTTTGTGTTGAGTTATAGGATCAAGGCCTCTGGCTGTATCATGCAAGGCCTTTCATACTCTGCCCTCGTCGACCCCTCCGGCCTCAGACTGACTGAAATATGTGTTGACTGACGGCCCATTAGGTGCATTCGTAACCCAAGATAAACTCTGACTATAAGAACTTTCAGAATCTCTCCTCTGGGGAAAACCACCAGCGACCCCACAAAGCAATGAGGTGGTTTGGTTAAACAAACATCTCCCCAGGGTTGAGCCATATGGCTCGTGGTAGAGATCTATTATTGTTCTTGGTCGCAAATCCCTGCGGGAACTAGTCACAGAACCCCTCCCTCCTGTGGGAAACCTATCGCCTGTGGTCCTGATGTGGCTGACACCACTTCCAGACACAGGAGCCACAGCTGACCCAGGCCTGGCCAATTGCAGCCGTCCTTTCCCCAGGCCACATGACGGTGCAGGAAGCGCATGGTCCAATCAGGACCAATGAGACTCTTCTCTAGGGCTTCTCCCCGAGGTGGGTAGCTAGGCACAGAGGATGTGAGTTGTGGGAGGCTGATGGGCACTTCTAGCCACTGTTTGGGGCCTACTTGAAGAATGAAGCCAAGAGATGAGGAGAGATGGGTCAGCCCTCACGGAATCGGGCAAGGCCGAAGCATCTAGTAAGCTCCAGGCTCCACGCTAACTGCTGGTGATGGCAGGACAAGTAAAACCTGATGGTCCCCGCTTTCAAATAGCTCAAAGGCGGTAAGGGAGGAAGACAGCTCCACCCACAATTATAATTCCATGCGACCTGCTCTCCGAGATAAAGAAAGGTCTGTGGGAGGGGCACCAAGACCCTGGAAATGCTTCTTGGAGGAAATGCCACTTGCACTAAGACCGGAAGAATGAGCTGGTGCCAGCCCAGGGGAAGAGCAGCCTTTCAGACAGAAGAAACGTTGGGGAGGGACTTGGCAGCGGGCTAGGATGCCCACGTGGGGTGGCTGCAGGGCTAGGCAGGGGCCAGGCCTTCGGGCAGATGTGGCTTTGGAGGTGAGGCCACTCTTTCCCCTGTACCTGCCACTGCACGCAGGTGGCTCTGACGGTCCTCGCTCTGCCCCCCCCCCCCCCCCCAAGCCTGACTTTTTCCAGGAATCCAGTAGCTACCACTGAGCCGTGATCCTCACAGACTGGTGGTCCCCAGGCTGGGAAGGTGCTTGGAGCTGCCAAGGAAAAAATCTGGGTGGGCATCTGAGCAGAGGACACAGCCGCTGTGCTGCTTCAGCCCGAGGGAGCGAGGAGGACAACCGGGAAAGAGGACGTTGGCTCTGGCTCCCGGGCAGAGAAGCTGACCGCTCACCAGGAGACACTCGGAGGGAAGAGAAGACTGAAAGTCTCCTCCAAACCTGGTCACCTTGCTCCTTGGTTTGCTCAGCCTTGGATTCCTGAGGAGAAACTGGGGACAAAGGATTCGGGCTCCTTGGTTACAGAGGGGGCAGCTGGGGGACCCTTTGGCCTGCTCTTGAGCACAGAGCTGGGGAGAAACCAAGGAGCAGCTGAGAATCCAGCTTCTCCAGTTTAGCTCCCTGGACACAAAGCACAGGTGGCAAACACAAGGCCCGCGGGCCGAATCCAGCCCTCCACCTTGTTTTATCCAGCCCGGCACCTGGTACCTTATTTCTACCTGGCAGCAGCACCGAGCTCTTGCTTAACTGTTAAGGAGTAGTTACATTTATACAGTCCTAAAGTTACACTTGGCCCTTTGAAGGCAACTGCAAGGTTGATGTGGCCCCCGGTGAAATGAGTCTGACACCCCTGAAAAGGTGACTCAGGCAGCTGCTGGTACAAACGTGAAGATCTGAGTTTCAATCCTGCTCCGTGATGCATCCCGGCTGCCTTAGGATCCCTCAATATAACTCTCATGTCACATTCTGTCTCGTTGGTCATCACCCATCTCAGACATTCGTCATTGCCTTTGCTTGGCTCATTGTGGGTCTCTCTCCTCTGTTCTGTGTGTTGAGTGGGACCCCAGAGCCCAGAACTCATTTCCCAAATGGACAAATAAATGATCACAGGGCATGCTCTGTCCCATCGTAGATACGTTACTTAGTTTCTCTCCAACTCAGTCTTCACATCTATCAAATGGGATGATGATCACTTTGGCTGGCAGTGCGTGCCCAGTGCGTACTGGGCTGCAGTACATGATGGCAAAGAGTAGAGCAGGTATCCCTGCTGACCATGGTGCCGTTGAAGAGGACATGCATTCTGTTGACTCACTTTGTTCTTTGTCTTTGAAATCAGAAGGAACTTGGATACATTGAAGCAGGTCCGTCCTGTAGTTCTCATCTTCCCTTGGCTTGTCTGCATGTACCGAATCCCTGGGTACCACGGGAGCTTTCCAAACCTACCTCAAGCACAGAGTCCCAAGTCAGCTGCCTGGGGTTCGGAGATGGATGAAGTTTAGCACCCGTGTCTTTTATCAAGAGTCTCTGAGATGACACATGTGTTTGGAAAGAAAGAGGGAAAATGGGCAGAGGAAGGAGCTGGACCTGGAAGCAGGCAGGAGGATGGAGCTAGGCTGGCCCTCAGAGTCATCCTGGCCTTTCTATCCTGCAACGACAAGTCTCTGGATGCCACCCTGGGGGAATGGGTCTCTGGACCGGGGACATCCCCGAAGGGTCCGATGGCTGCAACCGTCTGCTGATGACAGCACTCCCAGCCACTGGACCGAGGAGACTGTCTTGAAGGGGTATCTGGGGCAGCACCCCATGGAGTTCACCACACAACTGTCCCCAAAGGCAGGTGCCCTTTTCTCCACTTAGGGATGATAATGCTGAGGCTCAGATGGGTGACAAGTCTCAGCTAAAGGCGCATCGACAGGAAGTGCCCGACTCTCCACCTCCCCAACCACTGTCCCGTGTTGCGCCAAGCAGCCAAAAGCACAAGCCGCAAACCTCGCACCCAAGTCACCTCCATCGGCCGGCAGGCCCACCACCCAGGGCTTCTTGCTTTCACCTGAAGACTGTGAGGAGGCCAGGTGGCCCCATCCATCCGCCATGTTTGTTCCGTGCACAGCGCAGCCGACAGCTGCTGGGGCCGGAGCTGGCAGCGCTGCCTGGCTCCCCACCATTTCAGAGAGTTCCCCTCTGTGGTTTTCTTCTGGGAAGCCTAGCTTTCCTCCCCCTCCTCCCTTCCCTGCAGCACGGCTGAATTTCAGAGGAGCCTGGAATGGGAGAAGGCACCGGATAAAACAGCTTCCAGGAAGGGGCAGGGGGCAGGGGGCAGTGCTGTGAAAACCCTACTTTGGAAACTAGCCTAGTTTCATTTTTAGTATTTTTCTTTCTTCTAATCAACACTTAGCTTTATAACATTGCAGAATATGAGCAGTCAAACGCTTGGGCTTGCTAGTGTGTGTTGAGAGCATGGATTTGAGAGTTCGGCATCTCGGGTTTCCGACCTGTGTTGTGCTGTGTGACCTTAACCAGGTGTCTTCCCTCTCTGGGCTCCTCATCTCTCAGATCCACGTGGTGACTGAATGTGAGATTTCGGGGGAGCTGATAGGTGGTTAGTAAATGAGATCCACTAGCATTATTACCCCTTCATGCCCTCTTTCTAACCAGACTGCTGGTGGCCTGTCCAACACAGTGCCAGGCACTCGGGTTGGTAGGATGCTTTGCAGGGTACCCCGTGGTACTTGTGCCATCCTCAGAGATGCCAGGGTTTTGTTCAACCTGCAAAACAAACCTCTCCTGGCCCCTGTCGTCCACTCCCAGCCAAGCAGCTCTGCCTGCCCTGCTGCTCTTGGCTCCCAGGTCCCCCCCGGGACAGTGGTTGGCAAATTCATTCTGTAAAGAAACAAACAGTCAACATTTTAGGTTGTAGGGGGACACGTGGTCTCTGTTGGGGCAGCTCAGCTTGGCGTTAAAGTGGCGGCGGGCTTTATCGACAAAGCTTTATCTCCGGACGTGGAAATTTGAATTTCACACAATGTTCCAATGGCATGAAATATTATTTTGACTTAAAAATCATTAAAAAATAGAATAACCATGTTTCGCTTGGGAACTGCACAAAAAACAGGCTGTGGGCCAGGTTTGGCCCACAGGCAGCAGTTTGCTGATTGCTGATGTGGGGATTTTTGTCCCCTGCCATCTCCCCACCACCCCCCCCCCCCCCCCCGCTCCCGCCAGGCTACGTTAAGTGCCCTTCACTGGGGCTCCCAGCCTGCTCCTGTGCTGCCCAGTCACAGCCCTGGCTGGGGGGCCATCGCATTTACTCTTCACTCCCCAGGGAACCAGGAGCCATTCGAGGGGGGCACTGGGCCCCGTTTACCACCAGACCCTCAGACCCAGCCCCCAGTAGGTGCTCAACAGCTGCACACCCGACAAGCCCGTGTTCGGGCAAACCGTCTTTCCACAGCTCCGTGTCGCAGACGTAACTGCTAGCCTCACGTGACAGACGTGGAATCTGAGGCCCAGAGAGGGCAAGGGATTAATCCAACATCACACAGCCACAGCGATGACTAAGCTGGGAATCAAGCTGCTGAAGAGAGAATAGAAGAGAGAGTTAGCATTGGCTGAGCCGTTGCTACGTCCACAGGCAGTGGCGGGGCTCTGCATGCACCACCTTACGCCTGGATTATGGAGAACCGCCTGTGGGTCAGGACCTGCCCGGCCTTTCCTACGGTCACAGCCCAGGAGGCCCAGGGCTTGGGTTCCACACGGCCAGAGCACCTGACTGTGGACCCCACCAGGCAGGGAGCGTGCCTGCGTGACTAGCAGCCGAGTCCCTGGTGCCCAGACCAGCATCCAGCGCAGAGTAGGGTGTTCAAAAGTCACTTGGCGCACGTCAAACATCTACCCGCCCTGGGCCAGGAGCTGCATCCTGAGTTTCCATATTTAAGTTTTCCATCTCCTACCCCCATATCCCAGGAGTACAACCTGCAAATCAGCTTAAAAATAAATTAATTAATTTGTAAAAAAAAAAAAAAAACAGCGGAAGGAGAGCCAAAAGCAGCGACCTTGGCGCGGGCAGCACCAGCCGCGGCATCTGCTGAGTCAGATAGGTCATCCATCCACAATAATCGATGGCTCCTCATTGAGCGATCTCCCTCGTCCAGATACATGAATTAATAAAGAGAGGGTCTGGGGGTGCCGACGAAAGGACAGCAAAGGTGCCTCCGGCGGGCGGGAAAAAGCCGGGCTGCCCATATCTGCGGAGGCTGGAGGGCCAGCCCCAGCCTCGGCCGAGCTGGCTGCGGCCCCCGAAGCCCCCCGCTCCAGATGAAGTGGGCTCCGTGTGAGTGCCAGCTGTCCGAGGCAGGCCCGCGCTCCAAGTGGCTCCCGACTGTGTGTTTGATCCTTCGCCCAAATGGCGCCTCGGCGGCTGGTTCCATTAAGCAGACCTGAGTGGCGGGAGGCCTCGGTGGGCGAAGGAGGGGCTTTATCGCTGGAGCTGGCTTCTTGGCGGAGCCCCTTGGCCGCACATCACAGGCGCCCGCGGTGCCCCCCCCTGGGTGGCACCGTTGCGAATCCCACTTGTTGATGGTGGCCTCGTTGCAGGATTTAGAGATGGAATAATATTTACACAGCACACTCCTCTGGAGGTGTCCTAAACACCGTAAAAGGGATTTGCAGAGCTTAATGAGCCTTGGTGAAGTCAAGGCAGGAGAATGTGGCCGCTGGTGGCTCTAATCTGATCTGGCACCTTCTACGGGGTCAGACTTAGTGGGCGGCGCCGTTTGGAGAGTTGGGAAAGTTGCGTTTCCCTTCTGCCGGCCCTCTTTGCCCTCCCCCGTGAACTCTGTGATGGCATCAGCACCACCTGGCCTCCAAGGGCCACGTCTTTGCTGTCGTAGGAGCCAATGGACCCCGGGCTCAGGTCTCCGGGCTCATCGATGGAATTTCTAACAGGTGTGTTAGGACAGGGGGAGCAGGGGGAGATAGACCTCGCCACCTCTCATTCCTGTTTTCTGAAAGCAGTACAGAGCTTCTAAGCCTTTTAGTAAAAAAAAAAAAAATCTTGGATTTTAAGATGTCTACAACAGAGTCCATTTCATGCACAGTGGTTCCCCGGGGCCTCAGCCACCATCTGTTCCTTCATCGGAACCAACAGAGATGCCCTTGGAAAGGGGAGCATGGCATCAACTGCACAGGCTCTGGAGTTACGGGTTCAAATCCTGGCTCTGCTGCCTCCTAACTGAGCCACTTGCTTCTCTAAACCTCAGTTTTGACATCTGTCTGATAGGAATGACGGGCTATTGTGGCAAGTATCTGCATAAAGATTTTGTAAACGGTGCTTTAAAAAGTCTTTCTGACCTCAGTTTACTCAGCTGTAAAATGGGGTTCCTGTTATCTACCTCTGAAGAGGAAATAAGATAAACTGGAACCTTCTAGCTTAGGTTGCAATCTAGGTATCCTGTCCCCAAGCCGATCCCTGTTATTGTCTTTCTTTCTTTTTCTTTTTCTTTTCTTCTTTTTTTTTTTTTTGCCTTTAGTTCACTATATTGCTTGACATCTGAGAGGCTGCCATGGGGGGGAAATGCCCCCAGAACTGAGAACCTCAAAAGCCAGAGAACTCATTCCTTCATTTCCCCACAACCAAGGTCAGACCTGGAGCTCTGTGTCCTGTTTATACAGGGAGGGGTCTGTGCAGAAATGATGAAGACAGTGGGTTGGGGGGTTGTCTAGGACCTGAGATCCAGGTGGCTCCTGCAGGTCTCTGGCTGGAACGCCCTGGTTACCGGGAGAAAAGCAGGCAGTGTGAATTTGGGGTCCCGGCCGGGGGCAGGTACCTAGTTCTGACCAGTGCCATTCCAGGTGGTGGGGAGGGAGCCCTTTGAGCTATGCAGACCTCATCAACCCACTGTGGAATGCCCTAGGCATATCATACAGTCACTAAACTTGGTTTTGAACTTTCACCGTCTGGGCTGTGTTCCCTTAGGAAACGGAGTTAGCCTCTCTGACCTTCAGTCTGCTCATCTGTGAGACAGAGAAAGAAAATATCTCTTCTTGTGGGGCTGCTGTGAGGTTTAGATGGGATGGTCCCTATCAAACTCCTAGCGTAGGATATTCTTTTCATGAAGGACTCATGATGCCCAGTACTCTTTAGTCTATGAGCTGAAAGCCTGAGATTTATAAGGGCAAAATGTTCTTTTTCTACCTCCAACTTAGAAAATTCCAGAGGAGGCCTCGGATTGGCCTGTGCCAGTCATGTGACCATTCTATAGACTAATCACTGTGTCCAAATAGCTGGCTGCAGTCACATTATATATAGAGTTTTTATACTTCGTACATTCTTATTACCAAGGTATTATACAAATGGCTTTTCATTGCCAGCGGTGTGAGGGATAGAAAGCTTGCCAGTTATCTTCATTGTGACCTGTAGAATTATTTTTAAAAATTGTAATGATTTTGCCCTGGCCTGTGTGGCTCAGTCAGTTGGGCGTCGTCTTGCAAACCAAAGGGTCAGCGGTTCAATTCTCGGTCAGGGCGCATGCCCGGATTGCAGGTTCAGTCCCCAGCTGGTGCATGTGTGAAAGGCAGCCAATCAGTGCTTCTCTCTCACATCCATGTTTCTCTCTCTCTCTTTCTCCCTTCCTTTCTGTCTCTCTAGAATCAATAAAAAAATTATCGTTATGATTATAAATGTTAGATTATGTGTTTTACCACTTTTTTTATAAAAGGGATGTAGTATTGGTTCATGGTATAACATGGGTGATTTTTGGGGAAACATCATGCTAGGGAAAGAAGTCCTTCACAAAACATCACGTGATTCCATTTATATGAAATGTCTATGAGAGGCCAACTCCTAGAACCAGGAAGGAGATTAGTGGTTTCTAGGGGCTGGGGCTAGAAGGGATCGGGGAAGGCCTGCTAACAGGGAAAGGGGTTCTCTTGGGGGTGATGAAAATAAGCAAGTAAAATTCCCAAGGGTCCCGATCAGTATTGTTGACTCTGGAGGCTGCCACATCTCCAAACAATGAGGGTGAAACTCGTTCCCGGAGCCTCTTGTCGTGACCTGCCATGAGACAGAAAGACAGGGTTGTGTAGCTCACGCCGGCGACTTCTCTTGCGCTGGCAGGTGAGGTGGCCCAGGGGGTGTCATTACAGGTGAGGGAGTGCATAAGCGGTAACAAGTTGTAGGCCAGCCACACCCCTCCCCCGGCACCCCACCCCAGCTGCCCTCCAAGTCCTCAGCGACCTGACCAGGTACCTGGTTCTGTAATGGGTTTGACAGTACAGGTTGTGTGTGTGTGTTTGCAGGGGGGAGGTTATTTCCTGGAAAAACCATGTCCCACATTCCCTATCTATTAGAGAGAATACATGTTAATGAAACTATATTTTCTGTAGAACATTTTTTTCATGGGAAAGCCCTTCTGCATCCACTTCTTCCTTACAGTCCTTGGGTGACTCTGTACACTTACAGATGAGGACCACGAGGGCTGAGACCCAGGCGACGTGTCCCTGATGTCATGCAGCTTGCCCGCTCAGGTTCTATGTAGGAGGCAAAATCCAGTCTAGGTTTTTTAAGCAGGATGGGGTTTAATATGGGGACTTAGGTGCACATAGAATCATGGGATGGACAGGAGGAACAAGTCCGAGGCTGAGCCTCTTTGAATAACTCCCAGACATTACTGGACAGAGAAACCTGGACTCCAGAGTAGCCGGAGAATTCCAGCTCCTGCTGGAAGTATGCTGAAAGCAAGAACCTGCCCCATGTTCAACGCCACTGCCTCTGAAGACTGGGGTACAGGAATAGGAAGTGAAGTCTCTGCTGCGGAAAAGTCTCAAGTTTATGTGATTATACTTGAGAACAGCAGCAACTACAAGTCACCAGTGTGTGGCTTCATATCAGCCTCCCAAATCCCCCAGCAGTGCCTCCCAGTGGTAGGGATGGATCTGCTTCTGGAACTTTAGCTGCAAGGGAGTCCAGAAAGGTCATTCTGGGCTTTCCTGCCTCACCAAGCTGAAGGCGGTACAGTGGAAGTTCAGGGAGGCCACCCAGAGAAACCAGTGCATAATCAAGAAACCTGGGGCTGAATCCCACCTCTGCCACTTTCTAAATGTGTCCCTTATTGTTACTATGACATGGTAATGTAGGCAGCCATCTCATAGAGGTGCTCAGAGAGGATTAAAGGGGGTTTGTGTACAAGGCTTAGAGTAGAGCCTGGAATACCCTGAATCCTCACTAAAGGGTAGGCAGGGAGACTTTTATCATTACTGTTTTAGAAAGAAATACCTCCCCCTGCCCCGCAAACACACACACACACACACACACACACTCTCTCATGCCACTTCTGGGAGCAAGGAATTCTTGGAGAAATGTGATTTGAGCGTAGAATTCTTGAATCACCAGGACTTCTTTTTGTAATTTTTTAACCTTTTGAGAGACACTAGCAAAAATACTTGGAGTCAGGTCTGTCCACAGGTCTTTTATATGGTTAATGATCACTCTCTGTGGGTTGGCTCAAGGAGGGGGACACCCTATCAGGGGAAGAAAGACAGCTTCTTGCTCCTGGTTCTCTGGTAACAAAGGGACACCCCACTTTGCTTCTGACCACTGAGAAGGTGAGGGAAAGAGGGAGATGCCCCCTCCCCACACAGTGTTCTGGCAGCACGGGGGAGACTTGTTAGTCCATTCCTAGGAAGCCAGGCAGGTGGGCAGAAAGAGGAGGGAAATCAGAGGCAGGCAACCCACTGCTGGTTCCCCTGAGCTGCCTGACCTGAGCAGGTCGCGTCCCCTCCTGCACCTCCACTTTCTCACCCTCCAAATGGGGGTGATCCCTTCTTCCCTTCGGGGTCGGCTATGAGGCCATCCGCTGAGTGTGTTCTTTTTCTGCCTCTGCCCATGGGCCGCATTTCTCTGCACCAAATCAGCAGAATGTGTGAGCTCAGGGCAAGAGAGGGGCTGTGGGGGTGTTGGTCCTGGGGGACAAAAGTCTGCTGTGGGCGTCTCTGCCTCACTGAGGCTGGACCTGCATCTGCAGCAGGCACGCCTTTTTTTTTTTTTTAATATAAATAAGCCAACGTTTGTTTTCTCTCATCAGAGCAGGGCAGGGAGAGGGACACCGGCTCTCAATGGGCAGGAAAGGCAGCAAGGACACCCCCTTTTCATCAGTTTCACAGGGTCACATCGCAAGGCAGCTGCTGGCAGGTGACAAACACCATCAGAGAGGGAGGCCAGTGTGAGGAAGAGAAAATCCACGCTTTGAAGGCGTCTGGGTCTGAGCCAGAAGATGCTCCCCGCAGCCCTGCCGCTCTCTACACAACCTGCTGCGGCTCCCGAGACGAGGGTGGCCAGCCCACTGCAGGGCCTGAAGTTTATAGGGAGTGGCCATTGGCATCGCAGGACTGTTTCTGGCCGGGAAAATAGCTGGCTGCCCATTTGGGCCCTGGAGGACCATGGCTGGTAAGGACAAGCAGGGCGCAGTGGGGAGGACTGATCAGCCGGCCTGGCAGCCGGACCCAGACCTGGCTGCCGGCACCATATTGCTCCCCGTCTGGCAAATAGACAAATTTTTCACAACCCAGATTCCTCTTCACATGCCTGGCCCTTCCTGCCCAACTGTTCCAGCATCTGTTTCTCTTAAAATGTATTTATTACACCGAGAGGAATAATAATGGGGCCGGGTCTGAGGCCTCGAGGGCCTAGGCAATCGCTCCTGTGAAAGCAACTGCATTGGGAAAAGCAGTGCGCTGTTCCACTCGGCAACAGCCTGCCCCGGTCACCGGTCAGAGAGCACTGGACGTTGGCCTCAGGTATGAGTCTGCAGGGGAAGAACCGCAGACGGTCTTCAGGGCCCAGGGCTGGAGTCTGTTGGTGAGCGCTGTGGCCTTGGGCAACTTTCTGAACCTCTGGGGAGCTCAGCTTCGGCCACTGGGAAATAGAAGTGGAGCTACACGATCTCCATAGCCCTTTGTTTCTCATTTTGCCTCTGAGGGGTTCAAAAAGCTTATGCTTATGGATCGCAGGCTCATTTGCACACCCCAGAACATGCAGACATGCATGCATGCATTCATTCATCAGATCGTCAATGAGCAAGCTATCTGCAAAGCACCGGGGATATAACGGTGCTTTAAGGAAACAAGAGAGGAAGGCCACCAAAAGCATGTTTCTTACCACTCCGATCATCCAAACACTCGTGGCAGGTAGGATACACGGGCCTGGGTTACCGCGTGCCATGCATCACGCTAAGCACCTTACAAATGTCGCCTCCGCTAATTCTCCCAGCAGCCCGGTATCTCTGTCTCTACAGAGGAGCAGAGACAAATGAGGCTCAGGAGGGTGGGGCCACTTGTCCAACGACACACAGCAGCTGTGCTGACCGCAGGTACACTGGACAAACGTGTCACTGCTGGTTGGCCACCTCAGGTTCCTCTTTAAACGTCTTTGCAACTTGCAGAGGGTTGCGTTGCCCTGATCCTATTTCATTTCTGCGGGAGCTCTAATGGGGAGCCGGGGAGGAGGGCGAGTCCCGCGTAGCCATGAGGAAGCCGAGGCCCAGGGGCGGGAAGGGATTTTCCCAAGGTTACAAAGCAAGTCGGTGGCTGCACCAACTGTCGATACAAAAAACAAAACAAAACGATAAACCTAAGCCTTCCATCACGTGCCCATTGGTTCTCTTAGTTAATAGGTACCCGATGGAGTCAATTCCAGGATGGACTTGTTTATATTTTGATGTCTTTAAAAGGGAGATTCATCTTACAGTCAATGGTACACTACATTTTTATTGTATTTTGCTGTTTTGTTGTTGGCCATTTGTAAACCAATGGTGTGTATTACAATTAATGGCATATTTGATGGAAGGAAATGCAGTGTTTATTGAGCACCTAGTATATGCAAGGCCTACACTTAGCACTCTTCCTGCTTGCCCTCCTTACCCGGGGAGGAGGCGCCAGGCTGAGGCACCTTGGGGGACTGGTGTGGAGATGGATTTTAGGTATCAGTGTTTGGTTCTGTTCCATCCGCAAGCTCTGTTCACGTCATGGCTGTTGCAGACATCCCGTGCTGAGGCGTGATGGTGGTAACGTTTGTCTCCACTCTCAGGAGCCCTCATTGAAGGGGGCGGGGAGTCTTTGAGCCTCCGTCCAGGTGCCAGGCCCTCAGTCTCATCTCGCACACCCTTCCCGAGTCCCCCAGCCCCAGAGAGACTCGGCTGAGCCCCCGGCAGTCCTCACTGGGGGCACAGCAGTGGCGATCCTAGTTCTGCTGCTGTGCGGTTTTGGAACGGCTGGGATGGAACTATTTTGCTGGCTCCGCCACCGCCACTGAGTCTGGAGAGGCAGAGGAGGCAGAGCAGGAGGAGCAAGTGCTGCAGTCAAAACACAGGGACGGGTCAGTTTGTTCTGGGTGGGTGCCAAGCCGAGAGCAGAGCAGTAGTGCAGGGGTCTGCTTGCCACTGGCAAGGCTGGGCCGTGGTAGGAAAACAGATGCTCCCCCGCCCTGCCGGGACCCGGGGCAAGCATGGGAAATTAAGTCACTGCATCACAGTATCTAAATATTTGAAGTCAATGTGGGTAATTTACCCTTTCATGGCTTGCCTGTCCCTTAGACAAATGAAGTAGTTAGGCATCTTGAGAGGGAAGAAGAACCAGCCAGGGCACCCAGTAGGTGAGCCATTCACAGACACACCCCTTGGGAAGCATGCAGAATCACAGAATAGGGCCAGGGAGGGAACTTAGAGGCCAAGTCCATCATGTCCTTCCTTTAACAGATGCTAGATGGGAGGCAAAGGCGGAACGAATCACCCTGGTCGCATGGCAAGTTCCATCACTGGCAAGGTGGGCACGCAACGTCTAGGGTCGTGTTTTTAAATCTGCACCATCAGAATACACATATTCTAGAAGCACTTCCAGCAAGGGATTGCCAAGTAAAAAAAATCTAAAGGTGTTTTATACTTTTATTCATCAGGTGATGCCATAGAGGAGTAGATCCAGGTATGGTAAGTAGTGCTTACGGAAAATGAAATCTGTCATTGACTGTAATTGGTAAGCTGGGTAAAAGGAAGTCAAATATTTCTTTATTGCAGGACTTATCCAAGCATTTAAAATGATATTGTCACTCCCAAGCCATGAATGGGGAGGAGGAAATATGGATGAAAGGGGGCACAAAAGTTTTAGATCTGAGAGCCCAGTAGGTTATTTTAACTCCATTAGCAATTTTCTTAGCATTATTGAAAAATATTGATTTGTAATGCTGAAATAAATAAACAAAAATGTAGAATCCTCCCATCTACCCATCGATTCAACCACATATCCATCCATCAATACAATCCGCCATTAATTGATCAGTTCATCTACTCATCCATTCATCTTTCCATTCACTCAACTATCTTCCCACCCATCCACCCACCCACCCACCCATCCATCCATCCTTCCATCTACCCACCCATTCATCTATCTTTACACCCCAAATCCCACATACCGATCTACCTAACCATCTGACTTTCATCCATCCATTTGTTCCTTGTCCAAGTACTCACTGACCACCTACTGTGTGCCAGGTATTACACTATTACTGGCAGCTGGCCATGAGAAAGGGGTGCAGATACGAAATAGATACTCTTCTCATTGAAGAAGGTACTTACAGTTTGTGAAGGAGAGGAGAGGAGGAAACGCTCTAGGCGCGTGTTAAACCCTCTGTGTGGCTTAGTTAGTCCGGACACAACCCTAGGGGGTAGGTGTCCTTATTAGCCTCATTTGACAGATCAAAGACCCGGGACTCAGAAGGGAAACAACTAGCCAAAGGGCTAGAGCTACTAAACTGTGCAATCAGAATGCAGGCCTTCTTCTTTTTGATTCCAAAGTCCATGTTCTCATTCTGCTTATCATTAAAGAGGGTAGAACTGATGACCCATAAACGAATTCATTAAGTGGAAGATACTTCAGTGCACATTTGACCTACTTTCACTATCTTGTCTACATGTTTAATTAGTGGCTACTGTGTACCTACTATGCATGAGGTACTGTGGGAGTGCTAGGGCTTACAATAGTGACCATGACACTATTTTCTGCTTGGAGGACAATTCTAATAGTGTCATACAAGTTATGCTGGGGGTGGGGACACAGGGTGAAGATTCCTCCGGCCCAGCCCAGGGATCCAAGTTTGTTCTTAGAGACAGAATCTCCAGCAAGCACAGGATGAAGCAGGTCAGTCAGCCGGGACCTGGAGGGGCAGTGAAGGAGGAGGAGCATTCCAGGGAGATGCAACAGCCTGTGAAAAGGCCCAGAGGCAGGAGAAATAAGACATGAGGGATAGGCAGGTAGCTCCCAGAAGCTGAGGAGTGGGGTGTAGGAGTAGGGGTTGGAGCATCCTGAGGACAGCTCATGCAATAAGAGATCTCTCAGCTCCCCCAAAGTGTCATCTTTCAAGCCCATTGCTTATGGTGAAAAATCCTGTTTTCTTATCTGTGACATGGGGATCTTAACCATACTTATGGACCTAGAGAGCTTATTTCTGTATCTATCTATATGTACAAGGTCTGTCTAGAAAGTGTCCAGCCATGTGCTATGAAAAATAGAGACATTTCTTGAAGAAGATACAAGAAGCATTGTACACAGTGTTTACAATGTGTGAAGGGGACAGTGACATCTCAGTCCCCTTCAAAGTAGGCACCTTGGGACCTCGCACAGTTCTCCCAGTTGCCATCAGCTGCCCTGTCATATTTTCCTGAGTCTTATCGATAGTCTGAAATCTTTTCCCTTTCAAAGGTGATTTTAGTCTGGGGAAAAGCCAGAAATCACAGGGTGCCACATCTGGGCTGTAGGGAGGCTAAGTCACCTGGGTTGTCGGTCTTTGTTGATTGCAGCCCGTACCTATTCAACATTCTCAGGTGTTCTGCTTGTTGCAGGCCTTCTTGCAGAATGGGGGTCACTTTCAACAAGTTCTCAACCATCTTTGAAGTGTTTGTTCCACACTCTTGTTGGCGCTACACTCCTTGCATCATCCCTGAAAGCATTCTGAATCATCTGAATAGTTTCTGTGGAGGAAAGTTGCAGTTTAACGTAAAATTTGATGCAGGTTCATTGCTCAATTAGCTCAGTCACTTGGAATGCAATGGCCACACAGGACACATGCTCACTCAATGGCATCTACTGCCCTCAATGCCTGGTACAGTGAAGTTGTCATTGTTCACGCATGCGCATTCCAGTCTTCTCTCCTTGGATGCCAGGTCACATCGATGCCACGCAAACCATTCTCGTTATATTAACAATGGCTGGACTTTTTCTGGACAAACCTTGTATGTCTGTCTATATCTCTGCCTATCTATATGCATGTATAACGTAAGCAAGGGATCTATAAGAGACAGAAGAGGGGAACCATGAAAGACTGATAAAAATCCTACACTCGGGTGGCTTTCCAAATGTTTTACATTCTTGCTTTACTGAAAAGAAATCAAACCCAGACATGGTAATGAGAGATGATATATTACAACTGTGGGTTTAGTCAAGAAAGAGGTTGAACGTGACCTCCAGGCAGAGAAGCTAAATCCAAAGGTACAGCCTTGGCCCAGTATCAAAAGTTTGGTGGATAAGTGTACATTTACATGCTCTCAGTAAAAAATATAATGTGTTTTCTTTCCCCATAACCATAAAATCCCAAAGACAAACAGAAAACTGGGCAAAAGTACTATTACTTCATTTCATAGACAAAACGCTAGTGGCTTAGTCTTTAAAGTGCTCTGGTAATCAATAAAAGAGAAAAACTAATAACCTAATGGAAAAGTAGGAAAAGGAATGAACAGAGTTAACAGACAGAAATAATACAAATAGCTTTGAATCCCATGAAAAAAATAAAAGCTCAGCTTCCCTTTTGAGAAAAGAAATGCAAATGGAACCTCCAGGAGACACCCTTTTTCACTACTGGACTGGCGAAGACTCAAAAATGCCACAGCCGGCTGTGGCGGCGAGGCGGTGGGCAAGTGGACCCTCCCGGTACTCAGTGGGGCCTGCAGCTGGCCCATCCTCACCACAGAGTCACCGCAGCTACCTGTGGGCCGACCGCTGGACCCAGCACCTCCACCTCCAGGCGTCCCCCACCTGGGCAGTCTCCCACACATTCAGAATGTCACACGGACAAGGGCTTTTAATGTGCTATTGGTTGAAAGAGCCAAATAAATACAAAGCCACCTGCATGGCCATCAGTAGGGCGCTGGGGGAAAACATAATGGCCCCTCCACGTGTGCCGACAGGACGAGGGGGGTCTTCTTGGACCATCTCTGTGATGCTCTGTTAAGTGAGTGAAGCAAGATGCACCGTGCACCTCGTGATCCCAGTTTGCAAAAGGGAGAAAAACACGCAAATATCATTGCTCGTATGTGCGTAGAATATATAAGGGGGCATTCTAGGAGCCGTTCCATTGTCGGCTCTGGAAAGGCAGCCGGGTGATGGACTCAGAGGAGGAGTGAGGACAAACGGGGGACTTTCTCCTATAGTTTTGGTTTTTTAACCACTAGAATGTTGGCGTCCGTGACTGTCTCCTGAATGAAAGAATGAATGAATTGAAGACAAATCAGACATTTCATGTACGATCACATCACTGAAAAAAAAATGATTTCTTGTGTTAATTGACTTTTGCATTTGACTTCACTTTGAGTTCTGATCTGGTTCTAAACTTAGCAAACCAAGCTTCTACTCTGCTTCCTAAAGCTTCTATAATGAACACATACAGCGAATGTAGTAAATATGTCTACATATGTATTTATACAAACCATTGCATATATATAAATGTCCAAATATATACATACTGAAATAAAACTTAAGCACACACAAATAAAAATTTGAACCAGCCTCACCCACACAGATCTGGAGGCTGCCAGGGACCGGCTCCCGGGTGAGCAGCAGAGCTTGCCCGGGGAGCCCGGGCCCCCTGCGCTGCCCTGTGCACTCAACCGCATGTTTGCGGGCTGATAAAGGTGCGTGGGGTCCCGGCCACTGCTCTGCATTAATTTCCGACGTGAAAGCTCCCAGCCCCTCTCCTGCCCTTAAAAACAGGCAAGACTTGCCTCTCCCTTGTACAGGAAGCAGCTGCCCAAGTGTAGCTGAGTTTCCAAAAAAAAAAAAGAGGGGGGGATGTCACACTTCTTTTTTTTTATTTGCACTGATTTGCATATTAATAGTTTGCATATTAACCAGCCACTTCAGAGGGTGGGCGGGCTAATGAATGCAGCAATCTCCTCAATTTTAACTCAATTTGCCTCATCCATATTCCAATGACTTTGGGGATTGGTGCTCGGCGTTCATTGAAATTATCTGAGCCAGACCCAGTGTGGGCTGCTCTACCATTAATCCAATTAATTAGCCCCGTGGATATGGCCGCTTGGGCGAGGGCCCTTTGTTCAGCGCTGGGGGCTAATGACAGCCCCAATCTGATCTGATGGGATAATGAGGGAAGCTAAGGAGGGTTTGACCCCCAGACTGGGTCTTGGGTGGCACTTGGAGCAGGGAGGATGGCTTTTGGGGAGGGAGGGGGGCTGGATCCCAGGGAGACAGCTGCGTTCTGGCACCACTCTCTCTCAATCACCCATGTCTTTCACCAGCTACTCCATAGCATGACATGTCTCCCACTGGCGCCTCCACACTCACCCCCCTGCTCTGTGCCCGGGGAGGCAGGGCTGCACCCAGGAGCCCCTGTCCTGTGCCCTCCTGCCTGCAGGTAGGTCCAGCCAGTGGCAGGTGGTGCTGAGAACCGGGAGGGAGAAGGAGAAAGGGGTTGGGGCGTGAACGTCTGGGCTTCCTCTGCGTTGGACTGCAGGCTGACACTGTCCCTCCACCAAGGTCACCGCCCTCTCTGGCAGCTTACTCCCCTGATTCCCTGCAGTAGCCCCCTGGTCTTGCCCTCTTAGACCTAGGGATGGAAACCACTCCTTCTTTCAAGCCCTCAAGCGACTCACCACCCTCCGTCGTTAGTTTTGGCCCTTTCTACCTTCCCAGGCCCCTTGAATGAGCCTCTGCTCTCTGCTGGGACCCTGAATGGTGCCCAGCCCTCACCCCTCCACAATGCAGTCACTCGCGGGTTCAGAGACGGCCACAGGATTAAACACTGTGCTGCATTTATAGAGTGCTGAGCACAATGCCTGGCACATGCTAAGAGTTCAATAAATGTTGAGTATAGTTATGTACGGGCTTAGGTACCCAGCTGTTTAAGGTGGCTCTTACATTAATTCCGGCAAATAGCAGCCTCATGAGATGCTTTCTGATAAAAAGGACTCCCAGGTAAAAAACATCGAGGAGCTCAGAAAATCCCCTTCTTAGAGACCCATAGTACGTATTATGATAATGAAGATTATAAAAAGTTATAAAGAAAAGCTTGAACTTCATGTAAATTCAAATACCCCTTGAATATATAACTCATATATATTTACCATTTGACGTTCGAGGAAACTGAGGCCCCGAGAGATTGTGTGTGAGCTCAAAGCCAACCCTAGTTCCTGAATGGAGCCTGTATGTGTGTTGGGGGGGAGGGGCGGGAGGGGGAGTATTCTGACACATCCTGGAAAGGGCCTGGGGTGCACACTCCAGATCCTTATTAGCCGCATGGCCCGAGAGAAGCAGCGCCACCTCTGGGAACATCAGTGTTTTCTTCAGCAAAATGGGAAGAAACATTCCCACCATACCCACTGATGGGAGAATTCAGTACAACAAGCTGGTTAAGTGCTAAGCATGTAAATAGACATCTCTGTGACATCGACCCAAGGGTATGCAAGAGGGGGCCCCAGTGCCCCGCGTCATGGAAGAAAATACCTGCTTCCGTCTTAATCAGGTCTTCCTGACTTGCTTACAATTCCTTAAGAACGTAAGGGACTATTTAGAGAGGTATGCAAGAATAGATACACAAATGTGTTCATTGTAGAGTGGCTTGTATTAATAAAAAACAAAGCAACCCAAATGCCCAACACTAGGGGGTTGGCTAAGTAAAGAATTGCATGCACCAAAATTCTATACACCCACTGGAGTTCTGTGCACCCATCTGAGGAAAACTCCTCCTTTTCAAAAACCCTGGACTCCTTCCTTTTCTTAAAACCAAATCTTACGTATAGAATTCATTGAGTAGATTTTTAAAAACACAATTGCTTTGATTATGGGAAGTAGAGAAACAAAGATCCTACTTCCTTAGCCCCTCCCCAACCCCACCCCCAGCACCTAGCGTGCCTCAGGCACCATCCCAGATCTCTGGGACACGAAAGGGCAACACAGAGACAGAATTCCACAGGGGCAGGTGGTATCTCCCAAGCATTTCAAGTGGGTCACACCTGGTATATGGTATCAGTTAATGTTCACAAGATGAGTGCTTGACTTAGCAACCCATTTCACAGATGGGAAACCCAGGTCTCTGGATCCAGATCCCACGAGCAGGAAAGAGTCTGCAGAATCGGGATTTCACTGCTACAGTGAACCCCAAGCCTTTATTCCTGGTGGGAAAGTGTTCGTGGGTAAGGCAGGTAATACAACGGTGTGCAGCATGCCAGTTCCCTGGTTGTGATAATGTACTGTGGTTACATAAATGTCACCATGGGGAGACGGGTACATCGAACTCTCCATAAGGCTCTTGCAACATCTTGGGAATTTAAAGTTACCTCGTAACAAACTAAAATGAAACACAGCATGGAGAGTGGGATCCCGTGTGGTTGCATGTGTGTGTGTGCAGTGTTTACAAAGCACATTAAAAAGACACACAAGAATATTTTCACAGCGTTCATCTTCGTCTCTAGGTGACAGGTTGCAGGTGATTTTTGTCCTTATTATTACCATTACTTAAATGGTTTTAGAGGCTAGCAATGATGGTTTGTGCGATCTTTTTTAAAAGTCGGAAACAGAATCATCCTCACCAGCAATGCCGCCTTGGGTCCTGCTTCCTTCACCCTGGCGGCACGGGCAGCCCCGGGTCTGCTGGTGCTCCCCAAACTCTCTCTTCCTGGAGCCTCGGGAAGACAGATATCCCATCAGGTCCCCCCGCTGCCGCCTGACACGGCAGAGATCCTCATTTCCTGGCTTTTCTTCCCAGAAGATGCTGCAAAAGCACCCGGACCTCGCAGGGGCCGGCGGGCACTTACAAATTACCGCGGCAAAATGGATTGCCTTGACAAAATGTAATGTTTTGTGACAGAGCCCAAATATGCATTTCATTCTTGAGGAGCAGCTCGAGGAACTCGTTGGAAATATTAAATTAAGCAGTGTAACAGCTGAGAATAATTGGGTTTTCTGCCCTGTTGCCTGCGATTTTGTGTGGTGTCTGAGGCTGCTGGGCAGTTTTCTGACTGGGGGATGGCCGTGCTTGGGGTCTCTGTGGGGCGTGGGAGGGTCGCCTGGAAGGTTGCTTGAGGCTGGAGAACAGGTGTGGCTCGGCCCCATGTTGTGATGCGAGAGGCCCCTGGCGCCAACTTCTGGAGTGCTGGAATCAGAGCTGCCCAGCCAAAAGTGATGCCTCCCTGCTCCCAAGTCATGGATGGGGAAACCGAGTCCTAGGGAGACCTCTTAGCAAGCAGGTGATAGAGCGGAGACTTAAACCACTGACACTTACAAGGCTGTTTACATGGTTCCTTTTCCTTATCGTCCTGACACCACAGAATTCTGAGCCATTTTGCCGGCGAGGTAACCCACACAGGTCATGGGTTCTGAGGTCAGACCGAGCCAGATGCAGAGGGAAGTATGGACCCTTCCTCCTGGGGAGACCTTTGGCAAGTCTTCCAGTCCTGAGCCTCAGTTTCCGTCTGCAAAACGGGGTTTGGCAGGCTGACATCAGAAAGGAACCAGTGAGGACTTTTAACAGCGCTGATGGGCACAGGGATCACCAGGGGCTGAGTTCAGCAATCATTGAAATGAAGATTGTGATTCAGCAGGCCTATGAGAGGACCTGAAGTGCTGCATTTGTAACCATCTCTGCAGGGAGGTCCACGGTCCTGGGATCGGCCTTTGAGGAGGACGAGTTTATAATGGGCCAATTACTCAGCCAGGGCGTGGCGTGCCGTTGGCACTCTATCGATGCTCCTCTCTCCTTGTTCTGCCATTATTCCTTCCAGGGCCCTGTTTTATCTGTGTCTGAAAACTCAGTCGGAGAGAAGACGGAGTCGAGGGGGAGGTGTTTCGGTGGCAGACCCGATGGGTCCTTTGGGAGGCAGAACATCAAACTCAGCCCAGTTCACTCCTGATCCCCACGGAAATGACCGAGCCAGCTTTGCGGAGGGAGTGAGTCACAGCTGCTGAGCCCTGCAGGACGCCCCAGCTGCACACCTCCCATCTGCACACCACCCAGCTCTGCGGGGGGAATGTGTCTGTGTCTGCACATTTTCCTGCAGTGGGTCCAGGAATGGATGCCTAGTTAGCCTCAGCGCACAGTGGTCCTTCACCAGACTGACTCCCCGATACCAGGGGAGAAGCCAGCCTCCAAAATAGATCCTTGGGCATCCAGGATGCGGATGAAAAATAGAGACCCTCCCTCTGTCTTCGGTCACCCCCTGAGATTTCCTATCAACTCACGGAGCTGATAATGTCATATGGAGGCTGACTCTGCCGTTTACCAGCTGTGGGACCTCAGGCATCTCCCCGCTCTGCACCTCAGTTTTCTCATCTACAAAGTATGTGGAAGTCGTTAGCCTTGGAGCATGGAGTTTATGGATGTGGCATCTGGAGTTTTCATCACATTGAATCCCAGCTCCATCACTTCCTAGCTAGGTAAATTAGCTCTCTGAACCTCAGTCTCTTTTTCTGTAAGTGGGATCCGCAGTGGTGCCTACTTCACAGACCATTTCTGAGGCTGCAGCAAGATAATAACTCGTATAGTCTTTGGCTCATTGCTGGACATAGGGATAAACTCAGTACATGCAATTTACTATTGTATTTGAAAAAGCAAAGAAAACTCATCCCCTTCAACTGGTGTATTAATAGGCTTTGATCATGACCGATATCTACCCAAAATTCCTCTTTCCATGTAAGTACCAGTTTTCATGGCATTCATAGGATGATGACAAAGATAATGATGATATTGAGTTGCCCAAAGTTATCAACCTTACTGAATGTAAGGCACTGTTCCAATTTTTTTACTTGTGTTACTGCATACAATTTTCACAAGAACTCTGGAAGATGGATCATAGTAGAGAGTATGTTATTTTCTATTTTACCAATGAGAACGCTGAGACATAAGAGGATTATGTAACTGGCCAAAGGTCACACACTTGGTGTAGCAGTCAGCTATGGCCCTAATGATGCTGCATAACAAACAAACACAGGCAAACAACAGGTGTTGATTTCTCTCTGGTGCATCTAAGGGTTGGTTGTGGTGCCCTAGGCTGGCCTGGATGAGGCTCAGCTCCAGCTCTGCTCCACGTGTCTCCCCTCCTTTCTGAACCAGAAACTACTCATTGCAAAAGACAAGTGTCACATGTGCCCATATCCCATGGGAAGAAGCAAATCAAAAGGTCAACTCTAGAGTCAAGGGTTGGAGCAATACTCCTCTCCCCTATGAGCGCTGGCAAAAGCATGAACACACCACACTACTACAAGAAACCAAGAACTGAGACCAGCGATTCTACATTCTGCATTGAATGGCAGGATGCACTGAGTTGATGAGGGAGAAGTGAGGCAATGAACCCAGTGGACCTGCTGGAGAACTTTGTCATTTTAATTGCTTCACCAAAAGGCTGTATCACCCCTCAGAGTGTCGAGTAAAATGTGTAAAATGCTGGACTCTATAAATAGCCCTATTTGGGCCAATGTGAAACACATGTAAGGCCATTTGACACATTGTAGAAGAGGATAAAATATCAGAACAATGTTCAATGCACTTTGTTTTGAGGAAATCCAGGGAGGCAACATATTTTTATCATCCTACCCATTCAATGCAACCAGTCAATCACCTACCCTGCCATCCATCCACCCATCCATCTACACATCCATCCACCCACTCATCCATCCATCACCTCTCCTAAAATCCATCCATCCATCCATTCATTCATTCACCACTCCTAAACTGCATTCATTACCTACCTTACCACCCATCCAACAAAGATTTTCTGAGCTCCTATTGTGGGTGGGTCACTGTGCTGCAAACACAGACTTGGTCTCTGCCCTCCAGGTGCTCACAGTGCGGTGGAAGAGACAGATTGATCAGATAATCAGTAGGTTCAGCATCACAACGGAGACAAATGATGTGGAGGAGAGGCGTGCGATGTGGTGAGAGAGTAGAAAAGGAGGTCTGACGAACGTGACGTCAGGGGAGTGACGTCTGTAGAAAGATCAGAGGGATGAATAGGAGCTAAGTAGTTAGAGAAATACAAAGGAAAGACTTTCCCACATGGTGGGACACAGGCTGAGCGAGGGAAGGAAGACAGCTTTCTCCCAGAACCTCTCAGGGGCTGCACCTGGCACTCAATGAACAGGAGGGGCTGTGCTGTGACTCGATGCTGGGAGGGCAGCAGGGCCAGGCCTGGCAGGACCCCGTCGGCTGGAGGAAGGCATGAGTCCACATCTGATAGAAAGACCAAAGGTCCTGGAGATGAGGAGGTCTAGGATTCCAGAGGCCAGGGGGCTAGAACGATCTGGAAGGCCATATGGCCCTGGAAACCTGGAGACCAGAGCAGGAAGAGCAGCTGGTGGGACTCCACGTGACCCCCACATGTGTGATTCTGCTCAGGGCCTCATCTTTCATGGTGTTAACCACTGTCTGCCAGCCCCTGAACCCCACAATGTGGCTTACCCCGAAGAGTTCAGGCCTGCAACCAGATGGCTGTGGGGTTGATTTCTGGCTCTTTCAGCCCCTCAGTATGTGACACTGGGCAGCCAATGTAACTGCTGTGGGCCTCAGTTTCCCCATCTGCAAAACGGTGGTAATTATTGCAGGAAAAGACTCTACTTACTCTCTTCTTGCTCATCCCAGTGCTCCCACTCCCTCTTCTGCGTCCCCTCCCCCAGGAGGGAATAAGGAGGCCCTGGCCTCTTGAACTGAGGGCTGTGGTGTCCCCTGGGCCACATTCCGTGGGCTACATTTCAGAAGAGGCCAGGACATAGTACTAGAAGATGCTGGGCAATGGTGTGAGCCCTGTAACCCTCTCTGTGCCATGGCTCGGACCGCTGCCCTGGTCCTACTGCCAGTGATGGTGTCACCTCCACTGATCATTTCTCTTCTCTGGGTCTTCCTTTGCACACCTGGACAGTGATGCCCTCCCAAGGCCCTTCTTGCTCTGCCAGGAAGGATTCTCTCCTTCACTTCTACCTCTCCATCAGCAACTCATTTCATCAATGAGAATATCCCGGTACTGAAACCAACACTCGGAACCAGAAGTAGAGTCCTTTCTAGGCTCCTCTGCTAGGACAGCTGCCTTCAGACTATGCTTGAAATATGTCATCCATCATTCATTCATTCATTCAGCCAGCCAGCCATCACTCACTGAACACTCTTATAAGCAGGGTACCAGGCGCACACACAATGTGGATCCCCTGTGTTTCTTCCTCTTAAGATTTCTTCAACTCAAAGCATGATTTTCCCCCTCTTCATTGTGTTATATATTTATTTATTGTCTGTGTGTTTGTTTGTTTGTTTGTTTGTTTTCAAACCCCAGAGCCTTTCAATTTAGCGGATGTGCCCGCATACTTCTCCATACACGGCTGTGTGTGACATTGACAGAAACAGTTTATGATCAATTCCAAGGGCCCCACTGATCTTTTTTTAATAAGGTGCCGCTGCGGTTCTGCAGCAAAGCACGCCAGTGTGATTTCACAAAGCGCTTGCTGTGAATTCAAGAACCGCCCCCTACCCGCTGCCTCTCTTCTCCCTGCTTGAAACGACTGTGCCTGCTTTGGGGACTGTCTATTAGTGGCTTCAAATCCCTGGTGTGGCAGCTGCAGCATAAAGAATTCTGTCTCCCTGGGGCCCTTGCTCAGGTTCTGTGGGCGGTGATGTTTCTCCAGGTGTGGTCCGAGAGTGACCAGGATCTGCATCTCTGGGCTGGGGCTGGACATCGGCATTTCCTTCCACAAATGCCCCGGGAATTCTGATGCCCACTGAAGTATACAGACACAGACACTCTCCATCACTGGAAGAAAAGGAGGTTTTGACAGGGAAGAAAATAATCATCTCAGTCCCCCATGCATCTACATCTCAGTTAATTAGCTTCAGGTTTGGAAAATGCAGTCTTTGATGCATGGTTTCTGGGCTCTGTCTGCACTGTCACCCATGGGTGGCCTTGGCTTAGAACGTAACCTGAGAGGACTTTATATATAATACATCTCTCGTCTTTCCTCCACCTCCAGCTGACCAGGGAACGTGCCCTTCCAAACACGCCATCTCTCCCTGCTTCTGTGCCCATTAACCTATTTTCCTGGAGGGTCTTTATCTCTAGTAGGTTTGCCCGCCACCAAACTCCTGCACATGCCGCGCAACCCAGCTTGAACCTCACTGCTTCCTTTCAGTTAAATGCTCTCTCCTTTGTGCTTCTATCGTTGAGTGTTCCACCCAGAAGCAATAACCTGAGCTCCCAATGATTGAATCCCGTGATGAGCCTGGTACTGTATTCAGCACTTGAGATATTAGAGCATGTTTGCAAATAAATAAAAGCCTATTCTACTTTTCTGGTTACGTGTCTTCTCCCCTAGTGCATGCATAGTCCCTAGTGCGTGGACCGAGTACAATTCCCCTCGACAGAGTAGGTGCTCAGGTTGTGTTGGAGGAACGGCAATTCACAAGCCCCTCTCAGCAGCTTGAACTAGCCAGGAACAAAAGGCCATGTGACTAGGAGAAAGGAGCCAGAAGCCACTTAGACATGACAGAGACAGGACCGGGCAAGGCAGAGCAGAGCCCTGTGATTGACAGCCACCTCTGTCTTCCTCCAAGCTTCTGTGCCTGAGCAGAGCTGGGGTCCTAGCTGGGAAAAGAAGCGGGGGAGGGCTTGCCAGCCTTGAGCCCTGCCCTTGGCGGGGACCCCTACTCAGCACCCATTGAAATAGCAGCTACAGATAGGATCCTCGGGCTTCCCAGAATGGGGGCAATTGCCCTCCTTGGAACGAACACAGCCCAGGTACCATACTTACCAACCCAGGGAACCATAAGGGTGGAAGGCGCATTCAGACCAGACAACCCTCCTTGGTAAGAATGTGACATCCGTGTGGTCTGGCGCTCCCGGTAAGCTTCCCAGGCTTCTCAGAAAGCTGAGTGCATTTCTTTTTTTTTTTAATACAATTTTTTAAAGATTTTATTTATTTATTTTTAGAGAGGGAAGGGAGGGAGAGAGAGACAGAGAGAGAGAGAGACAGACAGACAGAGAGAGAGAGACATCAATGTGCGGTTGCTGAGGGTCATGGCCTGCAACCTAGGCATGTGCCCTGACTGGGAATCGAACCTGCGATGCCTGATTCACAGCCCGCACTCAATCCACTGAGCTATGCCAGCCAGGGCCCGAGTGCATTTCTTGTACCTGATTAGGAAAGCACACTCGGTTCATCCATGTACCTTGGTGCTCCTGGTTCCAGCACCAGCAGAGGCGACTCCACTGCGTAATGGCCATGTGGCTTCAGAAAGCTCATCTAGCCTCTCTGAGCCTCAGTTTCCTTACCATAAAACAGGAGTAATAAAAGAGTGTGCTGTGTCTCTGTAGAGGGAACACTTGTGACAGTTTCGTCCTCCCTTTCTTCTAATTATTAATGTGTTTATTTCTTTGTACGGTTATATCCCGCTCCTGCTGTGATTTTCCTGGGCGCTGTGGAGCTTTCTAAATCCCATCTCTGATTACGAAAACTCCCTCGAAGCTTTTCCTCTTTCTTGGCGTTATGTATTTTCTCAAGTGAGATCTCTCCGCTAAAATTCATTTCCCTGCCAATCTCCAATTTGATGCATCATCCCGATCATGCTGTATTATGTTTGGCAACATAATGTGATGTGACTCTGGCTGCCGGTGACGGATGGGGTACCCGTCAGCAAATGGAACAGCACCCAATTTTCTAAAGAGCATTGTTACAGAAACAAACAGGATGGCCTTTTAACTTGTATTGATTTATTTCTGAAGAATGAGCCCCTCTCTTACTTTTACAAGTGCTGTAATTAGAGGGCAGAATTACCTTTCGGGGGGCGAGGGCTGGGAGAGCTGCACCGAGAGGGGCTGTGAGGGAGGAGTGCAGGGAGGGGGCGGGAGGGTGGCGCAAGGCAGGACGGCCGGGAGGAGTCTGGCACTGGAACGCATGGACGGTTTAACCACGTTAAAGATCCTTCCTACGAACTATCTGCCTCAGGGGTCCTGCTGTCAGGCGAAATCAATGTCCATTAGAATCAAGCTGAAGAGGGGGGGGGAGGGCAGGGGGGCGGGAGGTGGGAGGGAGGGAGGGAGGGGGGCGGGGAGGGAGTCGGACGGGAGGGAGGGAGGGAGGGGGGGGAGGAGGGGAGGGAGGGAGGGAGGAGGGAGGGAGGAGGGGAAGGGAGGGAGGGAGGGAGGGCGGGAGGGAGGGAAGGGAGGGAGGGAGGAGGGGAGGGAGGGAGGGAGGGAGGGAGGGAAGGGAGGGAGGAAGGAAGGAGGAAGGAGGGAAGAAGGCCTCCTCCTCCCTCTCTTTCTTCCTTTCCTCCTACTATCCATCCATCCATTTATCTATTAACTCACCTCTTTCTATTTTTACTACTTTATTTCTTGCCATCCTTCATTTATTCATTCATCCATTCATATATGCATTCTTCCTTACTCCTTCCTTTCTTCCTTCTTTCCTTCTTTATTTCTTTATTCTCTCTTCTTTTCTTCCTGCTACCCATCTATCCATCCACCCACCCATCCATCCATCCATCCATCCATCTTGCCTTTCTTCCTACCATCCATCCATCCATCATCTTCCCTTTTTTCTTCTTTATTTCTTCCAGTCCTTCCACCTATCCATCCATGCATTCATCGTGCAGCCCTATATGCATGCATCCCTTCCCTGGTCCTTATA
Source organism: Phyllostomus discolor (assembly GCF_004126475.2). NCBI lineage: Eukaryota > Metazoa > Chordata > Mammalia > Chiroptera > Phyllostomidae > Phyllostomus > Phyllostomus discolor. The sequence continues at coordinate 54,877,635 of NC_040915.2, read as the reverse complement.
TCCATTCCTCTATGTTGCCTGACTACCTGACCGCTTCCCTCCATTCCTCCCCTCTCACCTTTCTTCTGTTTTCCACTCAGCATTTTGGGAGGGAGGACCATGCCTGGTGTGCTGTAGAAGTGTAATTCAGGAAGATCAAGGTGCAAAGCCTAGACCGCTGTGTGGCCCCGACGAAATCAGCTCACCCCCCTGACACTAGATTTCCTCACCTCTCTCATCTGTCCATCCCTTGCTCATCCCCCGCCAGCCGCTCTGATGACCACATGGCTCTTTTCCTCACAGTTCAGGCATCCTCCCACTTTGGGGTGTTCGCACACATTTCCTCTTTGGGTTGGAACCTTATTCCTCCGGGTAACCGTGGAGGTCCTCTCCTCCGTCCTCTCAGGCCTCCTTTCCAGCTCCTTCTCATCAGCGGTCTTCCCAGAAATCCTTTCCCAAACAGCAGCCCCCGTCACTGTCTGCCTCCTAAACTCTGCTTCATTTTACCCTCAGCTGGTAGCACCGCCCAGCCTACTATGCATGGTACTTATTTAAATAGTATCACGTCTGTTCAGCAAGTTGGGGACAAAGGAGGGCCAACCTGAGGGCGACCAATCCCGCTGGAGCCCCTCAGAATTTCTGGTCCAAGGAGCAGAGTCTCAGCTCCAATAATCACTGCTGGGGTCGACCTTGGCTGACAAGTGCACCAGGGTCCAGATGGCTGCCCCCGGCACAAGGCCAAAGGCCTCCCCACCTGTGGCTGATGTGGGTGCCGTGGCCTGAGTCTAAGTGGCCTGGGCTGCCTTCCGAGATGAGCTAAGGGCTGTGACGACACAGACCCTAAGAGCCACTGCTCGGGCATTGCCTGGCCCCACAACGTGTCTACGGGGGTTTCCTACGGGGGTTTCCTCCCTGAGGATCTGTTTAAGGGGAAAGCAGGCTGCACAGGCACTCAGTCTGGTTCTCTCCCCCTCACACTGTAACCTTGGGCAAGCTGCCCACCCTCCCTGGGCCTCAGTGACCATATCTGTCAGATGAACAGGTTGAACCAGACCATGATCTCCCATCTTTCAAGTCCAAAACGCCTTTATTTAAAAAAAACTAATTAAACAAGTTGTATGGGCTCCATGTTGAAAAGAAAAAAAAACAACAATGTAATGAAAAAGGAAGGAAATAGCTCAAGAAAAAGGAAACCTCTACTCCTATTTTGTCATTTTTGATATTCTGAGACATTTCTATGAACAAATTCTCCTGCCTTTCCTTCCCTCTCTCTCTCCATTCCTCCTTTTCCTCTCATCCGCACCCTCCCCTCCCTTCTCCTCATTATAATCCTTGCACTAAAACGTAAGTTCCAAAAATACAGGGACTTCGGTCTCTTTTGATCACTGTTGTATCCATCTAACACAGTGCCTGGCACATAGTCGGTGCCCAATAAATACCTGTGGTAGGAATGAATGAACAGTAATCATGTAAGCTTAGCTACCATTTGTTGAACGCCAAGGGTAAGCCAGGCCCTGTGTAGAATGAGGGGACATGGGGATGAACAGGATACACAGGTCCCCTTCACGTGTGGGGTTCACACATCTGGACTGGCAGAGACTATGGTAGAATCCAGCAAATAAGCATTAATGTAGAAGCTATACAAAAAACAAAATATGAAGGTATACAAGTTATAAAAATATGAAGATGACACAGAGGCAAAAAGCAAGGGGAGGGTGGTGCTGAATTCTTGCAGGTCTCTCGCCAGACATGGGTCTGAAAGGACCCTGCAGCCCAGGGATGTCACATCCCCATGAGGTCATGGAGGCAGAGGCAGCAAAAGCAGAAGCCAGGGCCAGCCAGGGCCAGCCAGGGCTCAGACACTGAGAAAGAGAATAGATACTTGAGAAATGACCCTGGCATCAATGGGACGGCGATGGACAATTCAGGGCCAAGTGAGACCAAAAGAACAGGAGGCCCCTGCCTGAGCGGGGTTGGCATGAGGGGCTGGGCAGAGCAGTGGGGGCAGCCAGTGAGGCCCAGCAGTCGGGCACACAGGACTTAGAGTCAGACACGCCCTGTGTTTGACTCATGGCTTTGCTCCTCCACTATCCCTGTGTGACCTTCAGCATGCCGCTGTGCCTCTCTGAACCTCAGTCTCCTCCTCTGAAACACGTGGGTCCTTGCCTCTTTCTGTTGGCTGGTAGGAGGGTGACATGCTCTGATGATCCTAAGGACTTAGCCTGGGGTCCCCAGCAGGCCTCTCAGGACTAGGACAAAGCAGAAACGAGTCTCTGCTCAGACCCTGGAACCTGACCTCCTGCCCGGGTAAAGAATGTCTGGTCCCCGTGGTGGTGGCCTGGAAAGGAAAACAGCCCAGCCGTGGAAGCTGACGGTGGGGTGAAGGGCGGGGAGACACATCTGGAAGGGGCGTTTCTCCATCTGGCCTTTGACATTTTCCCAAAAAACGGGTCTGGACAGTTTTCTCACCCAAGATCGTGTGAAGCCCCAAGGAGCCTGTGTAAGTTCCAATGGGTTTAAATCTTAATCAGCCACTTAGGATTTTCCCACTTCCAGTACGGACCAGAGCAGTCCGGTTCATAGGGCTGGTGGAGGGATTAACTGAGGAAATCCTTGTCCCAGCACCAGCTGGAGGCTCCATGAGTGGTCGTTGCTGTCATTACTGTTGCTGAGCACCTTTATGGGTTGTGGCCAGAAGCTCGGTGATTCACTGTCCCTGTACCAGGTGGTGATTCGAAAGGCGAGGTAGCTTTATCTCCTCTGTTTACAGGTAGGGCAACCAAACCACAAAGAGCAACATGAGCTGCCCTTGGTCACCCAGTGTATGAGTATGCTGAAGCTGCTGTAACAAAACACCACAGACTGGGCGGCTGAAACAGCAGACATTTATTTTCACCCAGTTCTAGAAGCCGGAAGTTCAACACTGGGGTGCCGGCAGGACTCCTCCTGGGTCCTCTCACCTTGGCTTGCAGACAGCCAACTTCCGGCTGTGTCCTCCCACGGTCTTCCCTCTGTGCATGTGATCTCTTCCATCTCTGTGTCTGTATCTTCGCTTCTTATAAGGACAGAGGTCACACTGGGTCAGGGCCCACCCTAATTGCTTCATTTGAACGTGAGCTCCCCTTTCAAGGTAGTATCTCGAAATGCAGTGTCATTCTGAGGTTATGAGGTGAGACTGTCCACATAGAAACTTTGGGGATGGGGACACAAGTCTGTGCATACCCCTAGCACGTAAGTGGTGAGATTGGGGGGACACCCCAGGCCGGGGTCCTTTATCTGCAACTCTGCCCACACCCTCAGCCTTTTGCAAATCCCGCTCCAAAACACATACGGCTCAGCTCGCCCAAACCTTCCAGAGGTGCTCTGTGGGGCTGACCTTCAGCGTCCTCCAGCCTCCAGAGTCACAGGCAGGAACCTCCTCTGGCCTCTGCATGCAAATGTCAGCCGAGCCACCTAAGGCCTTTCATCTCGTTTGCGGAAGGGGTCTGTGCTCAAGGAAAGGTCTTCAGGAGGAAGCGGACCTCCGCACACGGGCTCTTTGAAGCTGTTGTTTTGGTTACTTATTTATCATTTGGTTCAGAGTCGTCTCCCTTCAGACCAGAGGGGCTCCGAGTCTGCTGGCAGACATGCCGCTGGGTTTTTGTAAGCTTGGGAGACACTCTCTCCCCCTCCCCAACACCCTCTCTCTTTCTTTCTCTCTTTTCTTTTCCACCAGGAGCCTGGAATCACAAATCCGTCAGGGGAGGACAATGTCTTCAGCTAAGGGGGGTATATTGGGGTCATCTTTTATTAAGAAGGAAGCTATTGAAATGACGCACTTGAACATATTGTTATCAGAGACTTGAAAAGTATTTGGCTCATTAGTGTAAAAGGGAAGAAGGGAGCTAGCAATCTTGTTGATCAGCGGTGGCAATTTATTTTAAACTGTCCATTTTCTGGGTGTCAGAGGACGACTTTTATGTATAATCTTATTTCTAATTTCAACAAAGAACACTTCACTCATGTGCGGTGTGGGTTTTTTTTTTTCATAGACAATAACCGATTATAAAAGCGGTTCTCAGCCACACCACCCCCCCATCTCATCGTGGTGTTGACATATGGAAATGAATCAAAATGTAATACGCATAATTACAAGCATTGTAAGCAGGGTACAATTAGTGTCTCTTCAAACCAATGTTGTAATCAAAAGACACCACTAGAACAGCCCCAAAAGTGAGAAGACTATCCATGGAATTAGACACGGATTGGAAGGAAGTTTCTTTTTTTTTTTTTTTCCTTCCATTTTTCTCCCGTGTATAGAGACACACGTTGCCTCTTTTTCTATTCCTTAGTGGGTGCAGAGAAATCAATTCTAATTATTTTCTCCACCCATCGAGTTGAACACAGGCAAGGAAACCTCGCTTTAAAAATAAACCCAGCCTCACCGAAGGGGGTTATCTCTTCCAAAGCGTGTACTTGGAGGGCGTTTTCTAAGGTCGCAGATCCCTGGGGCGGTGTCAAGTAACCCGCTGGCCCACTGGGGAGCCATCGGGCAGGATTTGGGTCGCAGGATCACTTCTGTTTAGTCTACAAAGCATTTCGGGGAGTTGTGTTTTTTTTAGGAGGCTTGTTTGTACGGTGGCTGATATTTCATTTGGTTTTTATGTTGAATCCCTTGCTAACATGTAAAAATCGAAGGGGGGGTCATGTCAAAGATACGATTTTCACCTCCTTCTGACAAATGCTATGAGCTGTCTATGAGACTTACACCCACACAGGACACTGTCCCCTGGTGCCCAAGGCCAGCAGGGCCTAGGGACAGAGGGGCATCTCCTGTCCCTGGCCCAGACCCTGCAGGGACCTACCACCCCCATTACTGAATGCAGTGAGTGCAAGCGGCTGCATGCACCCACCACCGGTGAGAAAATCACCGTGCCCAGTAAGTTCAGGTTTGCCTCGGGCCGTTGCTTTTCCCACCCTCTTTCAGCTCTCTGCCGTGCACTCCCCACCTGAAAATCCCCATCCCCTCCCCAGCCCAGTTTTGGGGTCTCCTTTGCCAGAAAGTGTCCACTGACCACACCCACCCATGTCTACTCTGAAGGACACTGATCACCCTTGACCTTGTCCACGCTTCTTTGCATAAGCTCCTCACACTGCCCAGTTCATCCGGGTATCTCTCCCTCATGGGGGGCGGGGCGGGGGGGGCTGGAAAGTTAGGTCCCTGCCTTTTCCATGGCTGCGTCCCAAATGCCTAGCATAGAATCTGGCACTTGGGAGGTGTGAAGTCCTTGTTTGGATTTCTGAATGAATTATTCAGTGAGTGCTGCCTCTTTGTTGCCTCCTAAGTGAGGTTCGCGTGAGGGGGAAGACAAGAAGGATGATTATGGAGACCCTACTACGTGTCCGCCACGTGGCTCATGTCGCCTTTCAAGAAGAAGAGAGAGACTCAGGCTCTCCATCCCACCTCAAAATTGATCAGCTAGTGAGGTATTAATCCCTTCTTCCAGAAAAAAAAAATCAAGTCCTCACTATTAAGACATTTACCACCCCCTGAAAGCAAGTCCTCATTGTAAGGTAGACTCTGACACCAGCGGTTAAATTCTCTCTACCTATGGACAGCAATACCTGCCGCTACACCTACCCCCACAGCTGTCTCTACATCTGGATCTGTCTATGATGCCTTTCACCTAGATCTCAGTTCAGCTTTGGGTGGCTCGCACTAGCAAACACTTGGAAACCACTTAAAGCTCTATCGAGAAGGCACTGATTCAACGAACTGCAGCATGCTCCAACACTGGCACATTCCGAGCGCATGAATGCCTGGGCGGTCAATGCCTGGCACGGAAAGGGCATCCAGCTTGCCGTGGACCAGCCACAACCAGGCACGGGGGTGACGCTGCACGTGCAAACCGTGGCTCTTCACCTAGAAATGCCGACGTGCAGAGAAAGCCTTAGAACTGTTTCGGCCAAACGTTAACAGTGGCTCCCTAGGCAGTCAGTCTGCGGCTGAGTTTTCCTTAGAAGCTTCCATGCTCCTAGCCTTCCTTAATGTTTGTTAAGATTTTTTTTTTACCCAAAGCAATGAATTGATTGTGAACACTTTGCCCTGGCTCCCACCTCGTCCCTTCTCTCCTGTTTGATTGCCGAAGCTTTCCACCAGGTGCCGCCGTCCCCTGCCACCCACCCCCCTGGCATGCGACGGACTGGGTCTGGGCCAGCCTCTCCCATTTGGACAAGTTCACACTTAATTATGTCCCTGTTTTCAGTTCCAGGAGTCAGGGCCCTTTATTGACTGGATTTTGCATATGTTTGACCCTGAAACAGAGTCATCACAACTTTGAATGAGAAGGAGCCACAGGGAGGATCTAGACTGAACTTCCTTCTGTGCACACGGGAAAACTGAGACCAGGTGGGAGGGGAGATGTTGGGAATGGCAAGAGTCAGAGGCAGGGGCGCCCAGGTCAGACTCCAGGAGCTGCCACTTCCCGGCTGTGCGACCGTGAGCCAGTCCCTCAGGCTCTCTGTGCTGACCTTCACTTCCTCGCCTAGAGAAACCTGGGAAAACAACAGCAGCCTTCGCTAAGTGTCGTTGTGACGATTAAACCTGACAGCGACCAAGCCCGAGCTTTTGAAAATGCAGAAACACTAACAGATTAGAATTATCACCACGCACTCGAACCAATTCCTGCAGTTATGGGAAAAAAACATGTAAAGAAAATCATAGTCATCAGAATGTGGGGGCCATCATTACATCTTCCAGATTTGGAGTCTCTCCTGCCAGGTCTCAGAGGGCACAGTGGGCTCTCGTTTCCCCTGGAGTCCCCGCTCCCTTCAGCCGATGACCTCAACTTTCTCCCCAAGGCCTCCCGGCCCAGGGCCTTCTGCAGAGATCTGGGGACAGTCTCAGAGGGTGTCTCTCTGGAGCTCAGTGCACTCACTGGCAGGTCATTTCTATTCAGCCCAGAGCCTCCTTTAAGCAAGGGAAGGTGGGAGGGAGGGAAAGGCTGCCAGGAGAAGCAAAAACCACGTCCAGGTCAGCAGGGCGGCTGGCCAGGGGCCCAGTGGAGGGGAACCTCTCTGGAAAGGGCTCCCACCCAGCCGGCTCTCCCACAATGCACCAGGTGCCTTCTGCTGATAAGGACAGGCTGTGCAGCCTTGAGGCGCGTGACAGGAATAGACGAGAAACGTGTCTATTCTTGAGGGCTGCAAGAGGAAACTCCTGCTCCGTGAAGAGCAGGCCGATAAGAGAGAAGCAGTCAAGGCCCAGGGCAGACTTTCCCCTCGGATGCTGAAATTTTTGTGTTGTCTTGTTTCATGTTCCCTTCTTACCAAAGGGAAGACACAGAGTGGCATCCACCGAGGGCAACTTGTGGGCACTTCAAGAAGCCAGTGGGGATGAACCCTGAATTCCAGCGCTGAAACCCAAAGGGCGTGAGGCTGTGGGAGGTTTCTGCTCCTTCTATACCCTCTGCTGGCTTTTCTAAAGGTGTCTGCCATGACCGAGCACCGTGTTCCCAGTGGGAAAGTTAAAGTGGATTTTGAGTGCGAGTTTTGGCTCTCATTTCACGTTGGCTCTTTCGCACCCTCACTGAAGGGGGGACGTGTGTTTTCTGTGGTCTGGGGACAGTCTCCAAACATGGGGGTAGTTTATCAGGACAAGATGGGCCAGAAGGTCGTAGGCCCCACAATCCACTGCTGGGAGAGTGTTCTGGAAAACAGTACAGAGGTTTCTTGTAAAGTTAAAATACACTTACCATATGATCTGGCAAACGTAATCGTGGGTGTATACTAAGAAATGAAAACTTATCTTCACATTAAAGCCAGTACATGGATATTCATAGATCTTTACTCATAATAGCCCCAAACAGGCAAAAAAAAAAGTGTCTTTTAGTGTTTAAACGGTTCAACACATGGCGACAGGCCCATTCAGTAAAATACTCCTCAGCAATGAAAAGGAGCGAATTATTGCTACACGCAACACCTTGGGTGGACCTCAAGGGGATTCTGCCAAAAAAAAAAAAAGCTACTCTTGAAAGGTTATGTGCTGCCTGGTCCATCTCCAAGATGCAAATGTTTAAAGATGAAGAAGACGTTACAATGAACATCCCCCCGGGGACCCTGTTGCAGTTGTGTAGAGCAGGTCGGTGGTCGCCGGGCTCTGGGACGGGGGTGGGTGTGACTGTCCAGGGTTCGCACTGGGCAGTTAGTTCCCGCATGGTCACGGAAAAGTGCAGTATTTTGTTCAGGGTGACAATTACTAAAATCTACCCATGTCATAGGATTTCCTAGAACCATACAGCTCGTCTCCCCAGCCCAAAAGCTCACATTAAACTAATGAAATCCCAATTAGGCCATGTTCAACTTAATAGTATTGTACTAATGTCAAGTTCCTGGCTTTGATGTGTCATTTTGGTGACATAAGGCAGCGTCGTTGGGGGAAGCTGGGAGAAGGGCATACAGGATTCCTCATTCCTATTTTTACAACTCCTTGTAAACTGTAAACTTTGTTAAAATAAAACAGTATTAAAGACATACAAATGAAAACTATTTTCCAAAATCTGTGCCCTGGGCAGCCCTAGAGGGGGTGAGGAGGCAGGTGGGGGCTATTCAGAACTGTGAGACAGGGCCACCTGCCCCCGCTGACACGCCCACAAGGCCATGACTGGCTGTCGTCATCCCTGCAGCCAGAGGCACCTGCCACTGGCAGAAGCTACAATAATCACAGCAGACACAACGGCCGGCCCATGTCCTTCTGTTTGAGCAATTGCTACCCCGCCCTAAACCTTCACGTAAGACAGTTTCATCTCTCGACAGCGAATCAGCAGCAGGATGGCCCAGTGATTGAGAATATGGAGTCAGGATCCAGGAACCTTGGGGTTGGTGCCGATTCTTCTGCCTGAATAGCAGCGTGGCCTCGGGAAGACCTGTGCTCCTCACTTCTCCCAGGGATGCACTCTCAATATAAAAGTGGGGTGCCTCAGGATAGTTTCAGGTCCAGCGACAGAAACCCAGCTCACATCACTGGAGAAATAAGGAGAGTATGAGTTCGCATAACTGTAAAGTCCAAGGAAATTAACTTCAGGCATAGCTGGATCTAGGTATTCACCAAAGAATGCTCTCAGGACTCTGTCTAATCTCCACTCTGATTTCTTTGTGTTGCTTTTATTTTTAGGCAAGACCTTACCTCATGGCAACAAAAAGGGTGCCAATAGCCCCAAGTCTACATCTTCCTACAATTGTGATTCTAGCCTCACAACAATTGTGATTGAAAAAAGCATCCCTTTCCCAGTAATTACAGCTAACATCCCACAGCTGAGTCTCGGTTCTGGGGTATATCACATGCCCATCCCCATGAATGACAGAGGCCAGAGGAATGGAATACACTGTTGGTCGGGCCCACACCATGGTCAGACTCCAGCTCTTCCATGGCAGGCAGAGAACAGCCCTGTGCAAAGCACATGAGGATTTTTCTCCGGAAGAAAATCAATGTGTCTTTAGCGAAAAGAAGGAGGATTGGAAACCAGGCTGGTAAAACCAACATATGTCAGCAGAGAGGAAAATAGCATCATTACGAGGAGAAAATATTACCTGAGACAGCGCATGGAGAGCACATGGAAGGTGATAGGTGCTTATTAGGGTATTAACAAAGAGCGTTTCCCTGCCTCCCACTGGGCACCGTGGCTGATGAGAGGAATCAGGGATGTTGCAGAATGCAGCCTGGTTTTCCATCTGCACAGCTGCACTCCAGACGAGAGTCCCTTGGCTGCACCTGGCTGCTTTTCTTCCAGGGCGCTCCGCAGCCCGGAGCCCCTTTCTATGGGTCCTGATTTCAGGTTGCCTCTTCCCTACCAGACTAGCTGCATTCAGGGAGTCGGATTCCCTCTTTCCCCTAAAAACGGGACACAGTCAGCACGCATGGAGATGTGCCAGGCACAATGCCAGACAGTCTTCAAGGTCACTGTTGCCCTAACCCGGGGCGGAGAGCATTGTTCCATTTTGCAGATGAGCAGAGTGCGGAAGGGAGCCAGCGCGTGGTTTGGAAGTGGCAGGACCGGGTCTCAAAGTGCCGGAGACTCCAAGTGTCATGTGTCATTTGCTTTAGAAGAAACCCCTCTCCGTGTCCCCAAGATTTCACCAGTGAAATTCAGCTGGCAAAGCAAACCCAAGCGTGGCTCTCCCCAGCATTCCTCACGCCTGGCCCTAATGAGCTGCTATTTCTCTCCCTTTTTATGATGCTGATCTACTGGAGACCAGGGCATTAATATCACTGTAAACCAACCCCGAGATGGAGCAATTAGCGGCACAATTACTTCCTCTGCTCCGTTTTCACCAGAGCCCAGAAATAGCATTCCATCTGCATGCCAGCCTAGGGCAGGGGCACCCATTTACCAGGACGGAGGGACGCTCGCTGTCGCCGGAGACGTTATTAAAATAAAATCCATGTTTATTTTGATCAGCCGGCTCTTGCAATGCAAATCGAGGAGCAATGTTTGTGGTGGTTGGATGGAAGGTTGAGGCCGCCGAAGTCCCCTCCTCTCCCAAGCTGAGCACACTCGCCTCATCTCCACTCATTTTCTCTCCTTTCAACTCACGCACACAGGCGCACTCACATGCACGCACGCACACACGCCTGCGGGCTGTTTCCTTCCTCTTAATTGAAGTGATACAGAAAAGCTCTTTTTGTTTATCTTCATCTTTTCCATTTTCTTCCTGGGATGGTTGTTTGCTGGTGGATTATTTTCTGAGTGTGTGTGTGTGTGTGTGTGTGTGTGTGTGTTTCCTGGTCATTATTTTTCCCAACTACATCTCCACAATGAGTGGAAATCCAACCCTGTTTGGAAAATAAATAGTGCCAGCAGCACATTTGTTAGAGCCGGAGTCTGTTGTCAAAAGCAGCCTGGCTGTTGGGCACCCCGTGCGGGTCTCCAGAGAAACAGAATAATTCACCGGGCCCCGTTCCCCGGCTAAGCTAGGAGCCTGCCTGCCTGCCTTCGCTCCCTTTAATACACAGATGTCCCGGCGTCTTTGTTTCCTGGTGTGATGAGAGTTGGACCCCAGCAGGGTTGACAGGTCTAGTTAAAACCACTGCGCTTGGTGACTTCCCATCACGTTAAGAAAAATTCAAGATGTAGGATGTGCTGAGGGTCATCTGTGTGCCAGCAACTGTGTGAGCTCCACGTCCCCATTGGTCCCAGGTCTCCAGGTAGGATTCATCCAACACTCAACATCATTCAGATGTAAAAGGGGCTCTTAGTACTAGTAATAACAGCTAACATTTATTTGCATACTATATATCCTAGGCAGTATGTGAGCCATTTATAGAGTATTTATATTTTTAGATTAATATTACAAAATCAGTAAGAGTTGTTTTTGTTTTCATGAAAGTATTTTGAATACACAGACAAGAATAGAGAACATATAATTGACACCAGCTTTGGAAAATCTTAGCCTCCTGCTGCATTGGCTTGGGATCTCCGTCTTCTCAAACACGACACCCCAGCTTGTGCCGAGGCCCCCGTACACCTTCTCCGGGCCCAGACTTTTCTCCTCCCATGAGCCTACATGGGGAGTCTATTGTGCCAATTGATGTTTTTAAATGTGCGTTACACAATTATGTGCCCATAAACCTGTTTTGTTATTTATGTGTGTTTTTAAATTTCACACAAAGGGCCTCCAGTGGCACCCATCATCCTGGATCTTGCTGTTTTCTTCCCACCGTGTGCAGATTGCCACACCTGACCCTCACCGCGGTCTGAGGTGGCCAGCAGCATTTCACGGAGGAGGCAGTTGAGGCACGGAGGGGATAAAACACTGATACTGTCATATGCTAGAGCTAAACACGTCTAGTCTGTGACTCGGCACCTCTACGTCTAAACTATGACTCAGGAGTTCCATTCTTCAATCTATACCCCCAAGAAATGAGTGTGTAGGGACACCAGAGATCTGCACGGGAATGTTCGTTGGATCTTTATTCCCAAAAGCTAAAAATGTAGAAATAACCCAAATGTCCATCAACAGGAGAATGGATAAACACACTGTGGTGAAATCACACCGTGGAATATTATACACCCATGAAAAAGAAAGGGCTCGTGAGAGCCACAACAGCATGGGTGCATCTCATAGCTGTCATGCTGAGTGAGGGAAGCCGGACACAAACGGAGCACTCTGTGTGGTTCCGTGTATATGAGACTCACAAACAGAACTCACTGATGACAACAGGAGTCAGATCAAAGCGGTGACCACTTCGGGGGGCGGAGGGCAGGGCTGACAAGGGTGGCCATGGGTAAGGATTGCTGGGTAGCTGGAATAATGCTGTATCCGGACTTTGGTGGTGGTTACACAAGGCTGTGCATGTGTAAAAATTCCTCGGGCTTTGCAGTTAGAGTTTTGCACTGTGTTCTGTGTGTGCCACACCTCCAGGATGACGGTGATGAGTATAAATCACGTGTGTGGAGTCGCACAGGCCATCTGTGGCAGAGCCCATTTGAACCCAGACGGCCTGACCACACTGGGCCACGGCTCTGTGAATACTTACAAAAAGGAAGTGGCGGGGCTGGTCGAGCTACCGGGCCAAGTTCATGAAAAGGTAGGATTACACCTAGTGCTGCCTGACTCACATCCTCACTTCTTTTCTCTGCCCCTGGCCACTCCCAGGGCTCTCTGGGCGTCCCATTCTCCACCAGGGGGCTGGGGCTTCCACTCCTCGTGTGACTTATTCCATTTCCAGGAAGCGTTTCACATCTATCCGCATAGCTTCTCATGGCCAGAAGCCTGCCGGGCAGATACAGTGGAGATGTCGTCCCATTTCACAGATGGAGAAACGGAGGCCAGGCCCAGCCTTGCATCTCCAGATGACTAGACCCCCAGCTTGCTGAGAGGTCCTGTGGACAGACCATGAAGCCTGGGGCGGGGCAGGTCAGACCCATCCGAGAAGCCCAGCTGGGGGGCCCAGGCCAGCCATGACTCTGTGTCTCTCTGTCTTGCTTTTCTCATCTGTCACGTGGGAGCCGCCACCCTGGCTGCGCACAGTGACTTGAATATCAATGAGCAGTGCCTGACGAGGATGCAGCACCATGCCTGGCACTCAGTCAGACGCCGTCTCCTCTCTGCCTGCCTCCTTTGCCTCCCTCGCGGTTCGGGCTGCCCTGTTCACTGCTTAGAGAACTGGTTGACCTCTGAGCCTTCTTGCAGCTTTAAGATCCTATGATTTATGGCATTTTATGCAAATGTCGATTAAGCACTCAGCTCTACACACTGCAGAGAAAAAGGAGGGGGGATGGGCTGGCATAGCCCATGATTTCAAATGAGTAGCAATAATGTTGGTGGGGGAAGTGACAAGTGTCAGATCAGTGTCCCCTGCTTTTCCCAAAGGCACTCGGGCCGTGATTGGCTCCTACATCTGGGCTCGTGCGGGATGTGGAAGGGAGGATGCAGTTTAGGTTGGGTGGCCCCCTCAGATGAGGGGCCCTGGGGAACTGTCCCCTGGATCGGCCACCCCTCTCTAGGTGGCCTTTACTGCACATTCTACTCCATCTTGGCCTATAAAACCAAGAGGGAAAACAAAAACCTTCCCCTCTCGCAGCTACATAAAAATAACCTTAAAAGGGGGCCGTAAATGCGGAGCTAGTAATTATTTTGGATCTAGTTAACCATGCAACAAAATGGAATAAACGCAGCTCCATTAACCTTATTTTAAAAGCACTCTTTGGTGATTCATGTTTATTACACGGTTCACATTTAATAGTGGACACCCACCACCGTTTCTGCTCTGGGACCCGGTACGGAAGAAATCACAAGCATTTGGGAGGAAGGGGCGTAGATCCAACAAGACGCATTTTTCTCTAGCCAGCCCCTGCCACAACGACACCTCCCTGTCCATTCACTCATCCTGTTTGCAGGTGTTTGCTGAGCACGTGCTATGTCTGGGGGACTTGGCGAGGTGCTGGGGCTACAGCAATGAGCAACACAGCATCCTGCTCCCCAAGCAACTGAGGTTCCCATGGTGCAAAACCGGGAAAAGCAAATCACTTCCAATGTGGCCCAGGCTCCCAACCAAAACCTCCGCCCAGTCAACTTCAAAGCGGTTAGTCCTAATCCTGACTTTCGGCGTTTATGAAAGACAGCTGCCTGAATCTACTGATGTCGCAATGGCTTCCAAATGCTCTGTTCTAACCCCATTATTTCTCCACATGTATCAGTCGACTGCCCAGGGCTGAGAATCGCTGCATCTTCTCTTCTACGTGTCTATTTGTTGAGTGCGAAGGACAGATTCTTATTTTAGCCAGTGGCCTGCAATCCTTTACTAAGGTCATCAGAAAAGACAGACTGAAAACTGTTCTGAAAGAGACTCAAGAAGCATGACAGCTACACGCAAGGTATGAACCTGGATTAGGTCTAGCCTGGGAGAAGGGGATGCAGAAGTAGCTACACAGCACGTTACCGGGGCAATGGATAGAATTTGCATCGTGTCTGTGGTACCAGCTAGCCTGTGGTATCTATCGATGGTAAACTTCCCGATTCTGATTGTTGTACTGCGGTATGTGCAAGAATGTCCTTGTACACAGGATATACATACTGAAGTATTTAATAGTGGAGTGACCCACCATCTCAGGCTGACACAACACTGAGGGCTTTCCCAACGCCAGAGCTGGGGACATTCCAGGCCCCCAGGACAACTGGTCACTCTACAGAGATGTGCATCAGTACAGCACCTTCGTTCCAATGGCTCAGGAAAACATATCCAGTCATGTCACACAGCTCTGGAAGCTAGAAGTCTGAGAGCAGGGCATCAGCAAAGCCATGCTCCCTCTGCAACCTGTGGGAGAGGAACCTTCTTTGCCTCTTCCAGCAGGGGACGAGCTAGAAATGCAGACCCCAGGACGCCTAGCTACACAGAATCAGCATCTACACTCTACCGGGCTCCGGATGATTCGCCCATGCACTGCAGTGTGAGAAGGGCGGGTCTATAGGACATCCTCATTGGCCAACAGAGTCTTTACGTGACCTTTAGAGGTCCTGAGATCTCTGATTCTGCGCTGCCATCACTCCTTGTTTAGATCCTCCCTGGAGCAATTGCCTGAAAAATCACCACGAGAACCCTACGAGGAAGCCCCTCTCCCAGGCACATGCAAATGCTTCAGGAATAACACAGCACGGGTGGCTGAAATGAGATCACTTAAAGTGGGTAAGAGGCAGGCAGTTCAGACTGTGTTTTAGAATAGCCACTAGCCCAGGGGAGGAGGGAAGACCCACTCACCTGGAAGATGCCAGTTGCTAATGAGGAAGGAATGGTGCAGAATTAGGAAACCAGTCTTCAGCCAGCCCCCAATAAGATAACTGACTCAGGCAAAATTATGTGGTGTTAAAGTCATTAGGTGTATGGTCGAGGGGGATTTGGACCTCTGTATGTACATCAGTTTATCCTCTCAAGGGGAACTACAGAGTCCATGGCAGGGATGACGCACTCATCACCCTAACACATGGCCGGTCTCACTAAACACCATTAAAGGGGGTCATGCAGAAATCGTGGGTCTCCTGATGAGATGTGACAGGAAGAAGACGATGCTCTCCTGACGGGCTCTAGTCACAGGAGGCTACCTGGAATCCACTCAGCCTCTAGAACCAGTGTCCAGTCTCCAAAATGCAGGGGAGAGGGGAACAGGCGAAATGACACAGCGAGGAGGCCACCAGCCTAACCCAGGAGAAGGGGCACTCTGCAGAACCAGCTCACAGGGGTGTTTGGATGCAAGGCGGGGGAGGGGAGCTTAAATGGAGACCAGCTATTAGACAAGAGGACGTGGGAATGTGGAGATGGGTAACTGAAAATGCAGGCTACAAAGCCTGGTGGGTAGGGATATTTCATTTTGGTAAAAAAAAAAACACCTGGCTGGCGTAGCTCAGTGGATTGAGCTTGGGCTTTGAACCAAAGCATCGCAGGTTCAATTCCCAGTCAGGGCAAATGCCTGGGTTGCAGGCCATGCAACCACACATTGATATTCCCCTCTCTCTCTCTTTCTCCCTCCCTTCCCTCTCTAAAAATAAATAAATAAAGCCTTTTAAAAAACAACCATAAATAGATACATAGATGGGAGAAGAAACACTAAGGTATTAACAATGCAATCTCTGGAAAATAGGAACACGATGTTTTTATTTTCTTAGCTCCATCTTTAATCCCTATGATGCCCATTTACCGTTTTTACAATAGAAGGTATGTGCAGATGTGCTGATGACATTTAATCCCAGGTATCTGCAAGAGGCCATTTAGGCTTTCATTCCTTTATTCACTCACTCATTCACCCGGAGTCACAGTTTTAATTAGCTATGATGACATTGGCCTAGGGATGGAGTTTAATTCATGGAGATACACGACTTCCATCTCTGTCCTTAAGTTGGTCCCATCCTGGCCAGGGACATGGATATGTGGTTATGAAGCTGATACTGACCTGCAGACAGGACAAGCAGGGAGGCGGAGAGATGCCCTGGGTATGGGAGGATGGAGACCCGCTCTGTGGATGCCAGAAAGAGAGGTTTGGGGTGGGGGGAGGGGTGGGAGCTGACACCAAAGGGTTTAATCCTTGTCTACCTTTCAGCTTTCGTACTTCAATTCTTCTGACCTTCATTGAATGACTACCTCAGGGCCTTTGCACATGCTGTTCCTCTGCCTGGAATGCTGAGAGCTACCCCCAATCACACATGCACACTTATACG
Source organism: Phyllostomus discolor (assembly GCF_004126475.2). Taxonomy (NCBI): domain Eukaryota; kingdom Metazoa; phylum Chordata; class Mammalia; order Chiroptera; family Phyllostomidae; genus Phyllostomus; species Phyllostomus discolor. The sequence goes on along the minus strand of NC_040915.2, from coordinate 54,860,970 downwards.
CACACTTGATTTCTACCAATGTTACCCCTACTCACCCTCCAGGTCTCAAGCATGCCACTTCCTCTGAGGTGCACTCCTTAGCTTTCTGAAGCCAAGCTTCCTGTCACTCACGCCACAGCACCTGTTCTGTGCCAGCCTAGTACTTCACCCACCAGTTCATTAATCTGTTTTGCAGTCCATTGCTCAAACTCACTAAGGCCATTTTATGCCTTGTTCATTTTTGCAAACCTACATCTTAGGACAGAATCTAGCCCAGAGCTATTGCTCAATAAATATTTGCTGCCTAAATGAGTGAACAAATTGTATTCACGATTTGGTTCTGGAAGAGCCCTTCCTCGTGTTTGTGTTTCTTTAGTCACAGCTGATGAAAACAGGAATAATAACAACTGCTGGCATTTGCTGAGGACTCGCTGTATGCCTGGAGCGTTGCTAACTGTTATACATGCAGTATTATCTTGGTGAACACCATCAGCAAACCTTGAGCATTAGTAATATACCCATTTGGTGGAGGGAAAAATGGAGGAATGTAGGAAAGGCAATTTCTCACTGACTGGCTGGCTCTTTGCAACTCAGTTCACCTCTTTGAATTTGAGTTCGGGAGGATTGTGGAGCCCGAGCATGCAACACGAAACCCCAGCCCGTGTCTGAGACATCCGTGTCAGCGAAGCAGAATAACGCCAGCAACACCTCCGTTGCTGTGAGGTTGGCTGTGTGTGCCTGGTACCTGGCGAGCACTAGTAAACACTTGGACTGGGAGCTCCCCTGGGCTTGTAACTTCCAGAGCAGAATCGCTGGCAGATGGCCATTCTTTGAAATTGTGATAACCATGAATCACCCCCCAAAGATTCCTGGACACAAGCACCGACTGTATGTGTTGTTTGCCCCTCCCCGGTCCTGTCTTGCAGGGAGACGCTGGACGCGGCCACCAACTCGGTGACCTTGGCTGCCAACAGAGGCCAGGTGCAGAAGGGCCCTCCTGCCGACCTTCTGAAAAGATGAGTAAATTCAGCAGCCAGCGTGTCTGGCTCTCCCCTTGCCACCCCTGCATCTCCCTCCGAGTGCCAGGGCTCTGGCCCGGCAGCCCTTCCCAGGCTCGTTTGCTCCATCTCAGAGGACAGCTGTGCCAGGGACCTCCGGGTGGCTGGCGGGGACTTGGTTCCTCCCACACCTCAGCCGTCTCTGGAGCGGCTTCTCCTTTGCTGCCTGACTCGGCGTTGCTCAGACACGAGCTGCGAACACCAGAGGCCTGGAGGGGACCCCGGCGTTTTTCATTCACTAAGTTACTGGCTTAACTCAGAGTTCCAGGACAGCCCTGAGGATCACGTTCCAGGTGCCCCGCTTTCCCTGGGGCCTCAAGGCACTGGCTTCTGAAGGTGCAGACTGAGAACCCAGGGGGCCCAGGGTCAAGTCCAGGGCCAGCGTGCCTCGCACAAGCCCCTCCAACCCTCCAGCCTCAGTTTCCTGCCTTCGCATTGAGACAGCAACACTGTCAGCCTGGCGAGGGTGTAGTAAGGATCCATTAATTCATTGAGTTCTTGTCCTGGTAAGTGGTGAGTGCTTACTGTATACCTCACACCATGGTTACGTGACATAGATCATTTTGTGGAAAGTCAGGGTTTTTACCCCCATTATTGAAAAGTCATACTTCAAGTTCAGAGAGGTCGAGTAACCTGGCTGACATCACACAACAGAGGTGGGGCTCAAATTCAAGCCGGTCTGACGTCAGAGGCTGAGCATTTCACGTGCTGTGTGCTTCCCTGCTCTCAGCCGCCACCGGCTGCGTCGTTCCCCGAGCGTGCCACGGGCTGCGCGCTGCTGTGTGCCCAATCAGAATCGCCATGGCGAAAGTTTGTGTTTACTGAGACCTGACCACGTGTCACATGCGGTTACATGGATTACTTCCTGTACATGCTTTAGTTACGGTCCTCATGCTGATTATTTTAGATTGGCCTGGATAGGAATATGAAGCATCTCCAAAACAGAGCGGGGGACTCTGAACTTTGGTCCACAGGGAACCAGAGAAGCTTTGTCCATGAGACCCTGCCACGATCAGGTTGGCCTGTCTCCATCTGGCTCTGGCTGCCGAGAGGAAGACGGATCAGGGGGAGAGAGGCTGGAGGCAGGGAGGCCAGTGTGGAGGCTGGAGCAACAGGAAAGAATGGAGGCCAAAGGCCATCCTTTATTCCTTCTCTCTCCCCAGGATGTTGTGTATCCCAGAGAGCCCTGCCCCTCCCCCACCCCTGCTGCAGCACCTCAGCCCCCAGTGCCTTCCCTGCCAGCAGCCAGCTTGAGCTTGCTCAGGTCACAGCCCACAGGTCCCCAGGCTCAGAGCACTCTGCCTGAGGGAGGCCAGGAGAAACTCATCCATGCATTCACTCATTCAAAAACTAATTATTGAGAGCCCACTGTATACAAGGTACTGAGTGGACAGCCTAGAGCAAGACACCCCAAAAACCAAGCTGGGAATCACAGACATGGGGTTCAAATCCTCCTGGCACCTTGCACCTTTGTCAGCTTCACCTTCGGAGTCTCCATGTCCTCTTTGGTGAGAGGAAGCCATGTTCCTACCCCGTCTCGGTGTTGGTGGGGGGCATGAGGAGCTGTAGAGGGAGCAGTGGGTTTTTAGTCTGTCTGGGGGCACTCTCGGGGTCTACCATCCTGAAGAAGCATAAAGCAGGGCAATCAGGGCGGTGGGGTGGCGTGCGGACACGGACACGGGCCCAAGGGCAGAGAGCTGTCCTTAACCAGGAGTGACTTTGCCCCCTGGGAACACTAGGAGACATTTTGGGTTTTCACAACTCCGGGGGTGGGGGTGAGGGGCTGCTGGCATACAGTGCGCAGAGGCCAGAGAGGCCACTAAACATTTTTTTAAAAGATTTTATTTATTTATTTTTAGAAAGAGAGGAAGGAAGGGAGTGAGAGGAGAGAAACATCGGTGTGTGGGAGATGCATCAGGGACTAGGCCCACAAGCCAGGCACATGCCCTGACCGGGCATCGAACTGGCAACTTTTCACTTTGTAGGGTGATGCTCAACCAAGCCATGCCCGTCAGGGTACCACTAAACATTCCATAATGTACAAGACAGCCCCCACCACCGAGAATGATGTAGCCCCAGACGTCATTGGTACCGAGGTCCAAAAGCTCACATCTAAGGGGATGCTTCCCTCATGTGCTGTGAGGAGGGACCTGGGGACCTCGAATTCAGCCTGTCTGTGCAGGGAGCACCTGGCCACTAGCAGCCTGAGACACCGACAGCCAAGCCCACCCACCTGTCCCATCAGGTGGCTTTCACACCTGGGCAGAGGTGCCCCCATCTCCCAACAGACTCCTTCCCTCCCTTACGCCCCAACTGTATGATCCCTGGGTGTTTATTTCCCCCAGCCCACCCAGCCCCACCGGCAACAATCAGCTCCCAGAATCAACTGCTCTGCCCTGGGCTGGGTGTCCAACCTGTCACTGTGTGGCTGTGACTGTAGCCATCCCAGCTCCTGCCCCTCCCCGCTCTGCCTTGCTGGGATCTTTCATGTTGGCTGAGCCGGTGAAATTGTTCCACCCGCCTGCTGGGAAGCTGCCAGCAGCAGCAATGTGATGGCTGTCCCTGTGTCCCCAGCAAAGGGTGCTGTGGCCATGGTTCTCCGGGGCTGGGAAGCATGGGGGGGAGTCATCTGAGTGGAGGTGGGGAACCTGGCTGTTCTGGGCTGGGAGGGCTCCCAGACTGAGTTTCTTTGTCCAACCCTGAGTTGGCACACCCAGGTTCTGCCAGCCCCTGGGGAAGCATGGCAGGGCCCACGGGTCTGATGAATTCTTTCCCCCGGTAAGCAGCCTTTTTCTCCTGCCGCTGGAACATAGCCAGGGACATACAACTGGCCCTGGAGTTGGAGCACATCTTTCCCCATGTGCCCCACAAGTCAGGCTGGCCTGAGGCTGGGCCATTGGGAGAGCAGCTAATACAGAGCCAGCACGTAGCAGGAACTCAGTAAATACCTCCTTAGTGAATGAAGGCACGCACGAACGCACATGAGGACACCTGATTTTTACACTCAGCTTTGCATGCGACCTGCCACATGACTTCGAGCGAGCCATTGTACATGGCCGGGCCTCGGTGTGCTGGCCTGTCAAATGGAACTTAGCATTCACTGCTGAGCAAATCCCAGAAACAAGACAAAGGCCTTCCGGGTCAAGCGGGGAGGAGGCGACTGTAGCTGACATCATCTTTGTGAAATAAACCATGAAATCACATTTGTCATCCGTAGGACAGTGGTTTTATCAACATCCACTCCAGAAAGGCTGATCTGAAGCCAGCCACGTCCCCTGTATTCATTATCCCCTGCCACAGAGCAAGTTACCCCGACACTTAGCAACGGAGAACCAGCAGCCTGTGTTGTCGCAGTTTCTGTGGGTCGGGACTGTGGGAGGGGCTTAGCTGGGCAGTTCTGGCTCGGAGTTTCTCAGGAGGTTGTTGTCCAGCTGTTGGCCAGGGCTGCAATCTCCGAAGACTTGGCAAGGGCTGGGGGGGGCGGTCTAAGTTCATCCCCGTGGGCCTTGGCTGGAGGCTTCTGTCCCTCACCTGGGAGTCTCTCCACAGAGCTGCTCATCCTATGGCTTTCCCCAGAATGAGGGAGAGAGAGGGAGCAGCTAAGGTGGGAACTGCAGCCTTTTCATCACCGAATCTCAGAAGTGAGGTGCCTCATACCCACCACAGTCTACTGGCCACACCGCCCGCTCCTGGTATGGCCTGAGGGGGTGAGAGTACCAGGAGGTGGGTGTCTTTGGGGGCCATCTGGGCGGCTGGCTGCCACACTGTCCACTCTGGAGGTTGAGTCCAATGCAGAAAGCACAGGTGAGCGGGCAAAGGCCTTTCAATAATATCAGAATAAAGTTGAAAAGTGGGGAGGGGTCGACTTTTTTTATGTGCCCGTAGGCCAAGCCCCATCCTTGGTTATGCGCCCGTACTATTTTCCATCCCCTCGTAGCTGACCCATGAGACGGCGAAATCACCGCCACTTTCCAGAAGAGGAAATGGAGATCACACCGCTGGCAAAGGACAGAGTCAGACTTGGACCTGAGCTGTGACTGCCCGGAACCCTGGGAGTGGCCACACCACCTCTGTCAGAGCCGGTTGCTGATGGAGGAGGCACCGTCAGTCCGGGTTTCTGTTGGTTATCCGAGAGCCACACGGAGGCCCCGAATCTCCCAGGGAGGGCACGGGGGAGCACTTCGCCCAGCTATCCCCACAATTCCTTTGCCGAGGGCTTTCCCATCCACCATGTCTTTCGGCCCTGTGTGTATGTGGGGGGCGGACCCTGGTCCCCACTTTACAGATGAAAAAGTTGAGGCTCTGAGAGCAGGTTGACATCACCAGGACCTCTCCGTTCTTAAGCAACCCCCTACCCGCCATGTGCCCCGGCTCCCGTATGATATCCGATGCACAGACGCCTCCCACCGGTGTCTCCACCCGGGAGTCCTGTGCCCAGCAGCGCAGCCTGGCTGGCTCACCAGGCCTGACCCAAACTCAGGCCCTCCAGGCATACCTTAACCTGCCCGACATTCCCAGGAAGAACCCCAGTCATTTGACTTGTGTGTGTGTGTGTGTGTGTGTGTGTTCATGGGATCCGCATCTACAGATCCAACCAGCCCTGGACCAAACATATTCCAAACAAACGTTCCATTTCTGCCAAAGTGCACTCTGCACTCGGGCCTGCGGCGGCTGCATCGGCACCGCACACGCACAGACTTTTCCTTGTCGTTATTCCCTAAGCAGCCCAGTGTGACAACTGTTTACCTAGCACTTACAAATACATTGTACTAGGTACTGTGAGTAATCTAGAGGTGATTTAAAGTGTACGGGAGGGCGCGCGTGGGTTTACACAAACACTGTGCCGTGAGCAGCCGAGGAATTGGGTATCTGCAGAGGTCCCGGAATTAATCCCCCACAGAGACCGAGAGACAACTGTACTCACATATATATTGGGAAAGGGGACACAGGGGACCGTTCCCAATGTCTAAGATGAGCCGCAGCCAGGATCGTGTCTGAGCGTCCGCTGAGAGCATTTTGTTAGCTGGCTGCGTGACCGCAGACTCACAAATCAAGGAGAGGGGCTGAGTACAGAGGGTGAAGGAGCATTTTCCCATTGGCGGTCCCTTCACTATCTCTTTTGAGAAGTTTTAATCCCTTAATCACTTTTATTAATCTCATAATAATCTTTCCAACATCGGTTTCATCCGTCTTATCTTGGTTAAGCGTTTTGGTGAACTCAGAGCCTCTTGTCACTCAGGGAATTTTTCCTTCTACTTAAGGCATCTGCTCTTACATTCTCTCTCGCTCTCTCTCTCTTTCTCTCATTCTCCTTCCCTCCCTCCAGCTACGCTGCTAGAATCCAAAAAGCCTTGAGATTCAGAGCTAGGAAGAACGTTCAAGACCATGCAGCAGACATGGCTCATTTTACAGCTGGGAAAAGCAGGGCCCTGAGATGGTAGCGCACTCATTCACGGTCACACCACAGGTACCGGTGAGCGCCTGTGCGCCCGCTGGGAACAACAAGTCACCTTGCGGGCGTGAGCACGTTCCCAGCATCATCTTTTCGGATCTGCACTGCTCTCAGGCAGATTCTGCCACTGGCCCCATTTTAGAGATGGGGGAACTGAGGCAGGGCAATCACTTACTCCCAGACCCATTGTGGGAGAAGCAGAGCTGGGAGACTGGAACCCAAGCAGCTGGACTTCAGGGCCCAAGTCTCCAGCCGCCACCGTGTTTAGGCACGGCTCTGTCCCGACAACGGGAGTGGGCCCCTCATCAAATGGAACGCACGTACTGAGTGCTCCCAATGTGGCCACTGCTTCTCAGTAAGGTTGGGAGCTCTGAACATTTCAGATGGGGTCTCCACAGCCCAGCACAGGGTCTTCTTGTCTACAGAGCCCATGCCAAAGGCCTCTCTACTGACCCTCAGCAGGGTGCAGTGGGACAAGGCAGGCATCCCGGAGCTGGGGGGGCTAGCCCTGGCCACACCCCTGAATCGTTCCCAGCAGAGGCCGCAGCCAATTCATTCTTCCCCAGGTGTCACTTCCTCATCCCCCAGCTGGAAAGAGGAGTCTGCAGACAGCCATCAGCTGCAGGGGCCGCTCTGGAAATGAAATACAATGTGGGTAGCCAAGAGGAAAAGCTCACACGAGGAAGCCAGCGGTGGGAATGGAGGTTTTGAATGGATGCGATAGGTAGCCTCCCATCTCTGCAAGTCCCCACGGGGCCCCGGAAGCAGGTAGCGTCTCAGACACACAGTTCTAAGGCTACCAAAAGGGATACCTCTGAGTGTATCCCATGGCCGATCTTCGGTGAGCTTAGCAACACCCCCGTTCTGCAAGCCCCGTGTCAGAAGGGAGGCTGGCTACCCGAGGGGTGGGGCCATTCCAGAATCAACAGAGACACACACGGGGGGACCCTTGAGGCACGCTACTCCCCAGTCCCTCCCGACCCCACGAGCCTCTCTGTCCCTCCCCATTGCCTCTGCTCTCTCCTGCTCACCCCCTTCCCTCTGTGTCCACCTGACAAGTAGCTGAGGAGGGCGAAGATGGAAAACAAGCCACCGAACTTAGAAAATAGAAACACCCCAGTCGGCTTTATTAATCTCCTGAAATATGCTCCCCATTGCTGCCAAGCCGAGAGGGCTTGTGCTTTCCCCTGGAACATTGGGAAAAAAAATGTTTACAGGGTGGCTGGGAAAAAGTGCAGTAGATTTTCCCGGTAATGTACAAGGTGATGCAGTAATTGCTATGGAAACTAGTCATTATAATTCAATAAAAAGGAAGAAAAGAAGTTAAGTTCATTGTGTTACCTATGACTCCATAGTCACGTTCTTTACATATATTAGCATAAAATCAAGTCCCACTTTTATTCTCAGGGTTTTCACGGGCTCTGCCTCCACAAAAGGGAGTGGAGGGCTCGGTGAAGCCCTACAGAGAAGAAAACTTACTTTGCAAGAAATCTCTATTTTCCCCCCTGGGTGAAATGTTTAATGTTTCTGCATAATGTGCGTGCAGGTTCCGAGGAGTTTTGCCCAGTGCCTGCGCGGAATGGCCTGATTTCTCCACGGCCCCTGAGATGGGACAGAAAGAGAAGGCTTCTTCCTTCGGGAGAGACGTGCCTCTTGCCAACAGAAAGAGGCACGGTCACGTGATCCAGGACACCCCCGAGGTCTGAGCAGCCTGGGAAGATGATCAGAAGAAGCAGGATCTCCTGAGGCTTCGAGAGAGGCTGGGGTGGGGTTACTTCCCTTCATGAATTCCCCCCGTTCCAACCCCTACAGTTCTCATTAGGTCCTTCAAGCCACTTGGAAAGTATGGCTACATGTCGACCCAAGGCCGTGGCGATCCCAGGAGTGAGTGGTGGAAAAAGCCCTGCGTGTGAGGCAGGAAGAAGCTAGCTGTTGCTCAGACACCTCCTTCTGGCAAACGGAGATAAAGGAGTGATTCTAAGGGACAGGAGAGCCTGCTGGGGATACTGAGTGTTCGTTAGGATGAAAACCATCAGAGACAGGGGACCAGGATTAGAAGGCGGGAGGACCCTTGTCCAGCTCTGGACATGTCACTTAGTGAGTCTGTTCATGTCTGACTGATTGTACCAGCTTGTAAACTCGCGTCTCGCGGCCCCAGACCTGCCCTCCCACCCTCTCCCTCCCTGCGATGCTGCGGCACTCTGCATTTCTGTTTTGCCCTCTGGGCCTGTGTTAGCCTCTGCCCATAGAGGGCGCTAGCGGGAGACAAAGAGGGAGGTCAGGGGAGGGGATGCTTCTCCTGTTTGCTGACAGTTTTTGTCAGCATGTTGGGAGCAGCCGTTCTTCATCCCAGCAGTGGCGGGTGGTTTCACACAATAATAACCAACTTTTTTGTACGCTCTCAGGCAGCTCCTCTCCAAACGTCGGCACCCAAGCTCCGAATGGTCCCTTCCAGAGCTCCTGAGAACCGGCAGGGTGCTGGTCCCTTGTCCAAGTATTTCTTTCTCTTCCCTCCAACTTTCCCTTTTGCTTCCTGAGTCCAAAGCTGATTGACGTTTCCTCGGTACCCCCCGCCCCCAACCACTTTGCCTTTCCCCTCTGTCAATAATCACCTAATTCCCCAGACTAGATTCTCTGTTAGAATACCTGGTATGGAGTCTGTTTCTTACTTTGGTTCTCGTTCTTTCTAATCCACGTGATAGCTGGAATGATCCTTCTGACTTCCTGTTGGTCAGGAAGGGGTGAAGTCCTGGCCTCTAGGTTGTCCACAGCCCCTCCCCCGCCCAAAGCAGATATCCCCGGCCAAGGGCATTTCTCCTGAGCACGGACTCGCCCTCAGAATACTTCTTAACACCTCCCTTCAGGACAGCACTCTTGGTGGCCCGGAACTGGCAGGTAAAGTGGTATCTGCTTTCTAACCTTGCCTTGGAGGGTAAATGCCATCACCGAGATGTGATCCATGGAAATGAGTTGTTAATGTGCCCCATGCCTGTTGAATGTTAATTATAGCTCGGGCATTCTGCTCACTGTCTTGCCACGTAGAATCTTCAGGGAGAACGCCATCCAGCTAATGCGGTCTCCCAGACAGGTAGCCTTATATTTCTTCTCTCCAAAAGAGCCCACCTTGCTTACTCGAATCTGCTGTAACACCAAGAGGAATCTCTTAACCGAGACTTAATGAAGTCACCACAAAGACTTCTTTGAGAGTGGCTGAATCTGCTCCCTGGGAGGAAAACGTTCCTGATCATTTCAGCCTAATTACACCCAACAAACTCCAAGGGGTACACAGTGCAATTCCGACTTGAATGGCTAATCATGTCCACGTGAAGGCATGGATGGAAGTCCGGATGTGGCTCAGAGTCACGGGCAATCTTCTGGAGTAATCTGGACTCTTTCCCCCGAGTTCCCCATGTGGCAATGACTGAAGACGCTTTTGGTTGCCAAGACTGAGGGTTGGAGTGCCACGAGCATCTCGTGGCTGAAGGCGAGGGATTCAGGGAGTTTGCTCAACACCTGACAATGCACAGGGCAGTCCTCCACAGCAAAGGATTACCGGGACCTCCCGTCCTGACTCGGGTTTTCCGTGTCGGCTGTGGCATTCTGGTGTCAGAATCCTTTTTCTTTTTCTTTTTCTTTTTTTTTTTTTGCCGAGAAATGTCCCTGTTTATAGCTGTAATTGCCTTGAGTTGGCACAGAGTATTGAGATTTCTGCAGTGACATAGCTGATGAGATTTGTTTCTTCCAATGCATTGTGCAAAATATCTTTTTCCCAGCACCCTGCAATGGTTGCTTTTATGCTCACTCTGGCCCCGTCATTGTCTCTCTTTCCAGCCTGGCATGCTGCTCCTAGCCAGCTGCCTCTGCGGCATGCCCATGCCAGGTCTACAGGCATTGGGAAGAGTCTCCAGGTTCAGACTGACCTGAACACAGAGCCCCCGTTGGTCTGACTCACGGGTGCCGTGACATTTCCAGGGCTGTGCTAATAAGCTTCTTTCTCAAAGTTGAAGCAGCTCGAGTTTTTCTGTGTAATCCTCTCGCCTAAAACCGTTCCACCACGTTCCTCGTCCTGAGGTCAAACTGCCTTTAATCCCCTCTTCCTGTCCATTCATCCCAGGTTGTCACTCATTCAGTACAACCTGATGACGTATCCTTGGATGAAACTGGGTGGACCCACCACACTTGCCTAACAAATACACACCCCTAAAGTGTGTTTCTTAGCTCTGGATGTTTACATACGGGCTTTTTTGAAAGTGAGACACAGCCTTCCACATGTCCGTTTTGGTGACACTGGATTTTGGGGGTAGGGGGGAAATGAAGAAACAGTCACATTAGACTAAGTGGCCAAGGGAAAATTCCAGCTCCCATCCCCATATAACAAGACTGCAACCAGAAGGCCTTATTTGTCTCCATTGTTCAGTAAACTGTTGACTAGCTTCTCTCTGACCTTACCGAGCTGGTAATTACCAAGTCATGAGATCTTAGCACCAGAGAGCCAGAGAATTTTAGCAATCTCCCTTCGTGGTATTATATTTCTAGGAAATGAGTAAACTTGAATCATGAGATTCTTAGGATCACAGAGTCCTTGGCAATGAAGCTTTTGAATTTTGGAGGCATGGAATGCTAGAATTTGGAGGTCTTAGAATTTAAAAATACTGGGATTATAAAATCTCAGAATCTCAGAATTATACTTGTTTTTTTCCAAATTTGGTATCCTTCGATCTCAGTTTCACAGAATTACTAAAACTGAGGACCGTCAAATCCCAAAGCTTAAAGGAACCTCAGGGCACCAGGCGCACTTCTGGGGCTCGACCCACCTCTGACTCCCTTGTCCCACTGCCTCCACCAACCAAATTAATTGTTCCTTCTACTTCCGGTGCCACCCACAGAGCAGGCATTGGCTATAAAGTCACAGGAGTGGAGCTTCAGGCCTCCACACACAGACCCTTACAACCCAAGGGAGGAGCCAAACACTGAGTTTCCCCAGGGGCTAGGCAGGTGGTGTGGGCAACAGATACACACACTAAAATAATGGGGAAATAGACTCCGAGCATTAGGGTCGAGGGGACAATAGGGAGTGGCGGGGATTGTGGCAGATGGAAGATTTGGGCCATGTAGATAGCCCAGCACTACCACAGCACCTAAGAGATGCTGAAAAGCTACATTTTCATGCAAAAATCTTGAGATTTTTTTGTTAGTATTGGCAAATTATTCAAATGCGGCGCAGGCCGGCACTGTGTAGCAATATTGATTGTTAGAATGCTCTGTGGGCCACTTTGGGCTTGCAGGCCCCCCGTCAGTCCTTCCTGCAGTAGGAAGCATTGAAAGGAACAGACCGCCCTGTGCAGAGCTTAGGAGCAAGGGCTCTGCAGCCGGAGTGTGCGGTTCAAACTCAGGCTCTGCTGCTATCCACTGGCTATGCACCTCAGACAACTTATTTAATCTCTCTGTACCTGAATTTCCCCATCTGTCACCAGGGAATCATCATAATAGTACCTGCCTCGTGCTGTTATTGTAAGGTTCACATGAATTAGAAGATGCAAAGTTTTTGGTAAGCATGCGTTAGCTAGCATCTGTAAAGAACTTACTTCAAGTGCCTGAGATACATGCAAGACATAGGTGAGTGTTAGCCATCATTCTCAGTACTTTGCAGATCCTCCTCTTGCTGGGAGAGGGGATGTGGGCAAAGGGGCCAGAATGAATGCTTCTATTTTGCAGATGAGAAAACTGAGGCGAAGGAGGGTTTTTCGCTTACCCAAGGCCACGCAGCAAACTCACAGCAGGATCCAGCTCTCTGGACGTGTCTCTCTCCTCTCGGCCACTGTCAGCCATGGGGGCCCATGGCCCGGCTGGGCTGTGGTTGCCACCCCCATCCCAGCCAGCCGGCCACTCAGCCAGAAACCCTGCCACATTGCCAGATGTCCCACACCGCACTCCAGACACAAAATGACAATGAAGTGTGCTCTTTTTTGAGAGAGAGAGAGGGAGAAGGAAGCAGAGACTGGGGGAAGAATTGTTCTCATCGCAAATTCCTCTCTGGCCCTCTTCCCAGACCTGAGGTTGCTGGCACGCCTGGTAAGATCCGGGGCAGGAGAAGAAGACCATGTGCTGGGCAGCGGCAGGGCTGCCGAGAGTCCGGAACGGGTCGCCCCAGTTTCTCACCTGAACTAGCCTGCAGCACTAGCTCCGTAATGGCAGGGCCAGTACAAAATGACCCCCTTGTGCAGAAACATTAAAATATTTCAAGGGAAGATCAGTAGAGGATTAAACCCAATCCAGGGCCCTTCTGGACGCAGCAGGGCCTTGTGCAACTGCAGAGGTCACATGCCCATGGAGCCAACCCTGGGCAATGCCCCTCATCTAAGGGACACCGTGGTACCCAACGCCATGGGGGTGCCAAGGGTTAACAGGCACCCTCTCCTCTCCCCATGTCCCGGTGAGATAAAACCACCATCGGGAGACCCAGAACAATTTTTATATAGGATTAGAAAACAAAAATCAATATTTAATTATCTGTAAGCTTTTTGTGTCTCTGAATCTTTAGCGCCCTAACAGGGAGCACAGGCTGCCAAGGCAAAAGTGAGTCATTAAAGCCACGGTGCCATCGGCCATCCCTTTTTCGAGCCGGGCCATAAATAGAGTACATTATCAGTGCTCACATGTGGGTATTGTTATTTATCTTTACAATCTCTATTTACCTCTATTTATAGCAGATTTCCTCCATATATTACGAGGCCAGGTTAACTTTAACGGACTCCATGAAAAGAGGTGCTTAAAACTTTGGAACATGCTTATGCGGACAGATGGCGAGGTTTTCAGAAGCTATGGGACCCAGAAGGCCGATTTGAAGGGTGTTGATTTTTTTTTTCATCTTCTCTTATTGCCTGTATGCTCTCCCATAAAGGCTGTCCAGGGCCCTTCATCCTCAGTGTGGTAGCCGCCTCCGAAGTGCCCATGGATGGGAGACAGGTCCTGAGGATCCTGGCTCTGGGCCTTCAGATCTCACCTGTAAACAGGCTTTTACATTCATCAGGCAGATAACAATGTCGTCTTTCCAGAACTGGAAGCCTTTGCTTTGCAAGGGAAACCCTCCCCAAGGTTTGCACTCGACCATCCTCTTTGAGCCTTGGTCCTACTGGGCGGCCATCATCTGTTCTGTGACCTGCCTCCCCCATCAGACCACCACCGCCTTTGGGATCCAGAGGCAGACGCTGTCTGGATTCACCCCATAGAACGATTTCCAGCACAGAGTAGATGCTCAGTGAACGTGAGCAATTATCATACAAAGGAAGAGGCGGAGTTAGAGTTAAAACCGGCATTAAGCAGACATGGCATTGAATGAATCCTCTGGAGCTTACTGCCTGGGGGACTTTGGGCAAGCAGTTAGCCTCACTAAGCCTCAGTTTCCCCATTGTAACCCCGGGGCTACAACGAGTTCCTGTTTCACAGTGTTAGTGGGCAAAGTCAACGAAATGGAGCAAATGATCTGCACAGCCCAGTGCTTGGTGCAGAAAACACACCTGAGCTGATTGTGTGGCGTTAATCCTGTGAGACACAAACAGCACTGTTTGGAACAAATGAGTGCGTGAATGAATGAATGAATGAATGTCCAGATGGATGGATAGACAGACGGATGGACAGACGGACGGATGGCTGAAACATGAGGAAGACCTCAGCAGAGCAAAGACCAAGAAAATGTAACCCACAGAAGGTCTAGAGGTGTTTCTGCTGATTAATTTTTAAAATCAGGCAGTCTAGAAACAGGCCTGAGGATTTATAAAAATCTGCTTGTAATAAAAGCAGCGTTTCAACTCACTCGGGAGAAGATTATTCCACAAATAGCACTGGGACAATTGCTTAACCACGAGAGAACAAAATAGAGTTCAATCGTCCCTTCACGGCCATTCAGCAGGAACAAGTCCCCGTGGACTGGAGTTCGCGGCAAAACAGAAAACTCTGTGACCCCCCAGATTTAAAAAGGTGGGCCGGCAATTTATCACTCCAAGCGGTGAAGATGCTTCTGAGTATGAAAACAAAATAAGAAGCTATAAAATAAAACACGGGTTGATTAAAGTCCATAAAATGAACATATTTACAGGTTTACACAAAATAAAACACGTAAGACATTGGGAAAAATTATTTGCTTCACACACACCAGGCAAAAGGTTAATAGACGTGTTATGTAAAGAGTTCTTGGATGTCATTAAGAAGACAAAGAACAAAAGCAACGTTTTTTAAAAAGTACACAAATGTGAAATTAATCAAGGAAGGCACAGCAGTGGCCAAATAAGCCCACAACACAAGCTAACCTTCACTCGCAATAAGAGAAAGGCAATTTACGGGAACAAAACCAGGTTTAAATGGTCAAATCAGCACATTTTTCTTGAACGATAACGCACACTGCTTGCAAGGATGCTGCGAAAATAGGCACTCTCAAACACCGTGGGTGCAATCTTTCTGGCGCACGAGAGTAAATACTTTCTGCCATTCGCCTTGAGGTTTTGTGGATGTTTATTATGTAGCATCCTCAGTGAGTGTCGAGAGAGACAGTTTGAACAGGCTACTTGGACCAGTTCTCTCTCCCTGGGGTTGCAAACGGGTGATAGGTTGCTTTCTTAAAGAACACCTAGCAGTACCTGTCGCGATGTTAAGTACGTCCAGCCTTTGACCCAATCATTCTATTTCCAGGGCTCTCCCTCAGAGCGATGCAGGGGCTCAGAGATACATGGTCGAGGAGGACCCCTGGGACGCTGCTCCAACTAGCGGGGAAGAAAACTGGAAACAACATAATCTTACCCATCCAGAGGGAAAGAGGTCAGGAAACCCGAAATGGCTCTTTTTGTAAGTAAAAAATGGTGACATCTATACAGTTTCAACCTAACAGATCCGTATCACAGAATGCTATGCAGCCCTTAAAAAGAATGAGAGCGTTTCATACACACAGTATTGTGGGAGTATCCCCATTGTTAAGAGGAACAAGGAATTTCTCCATCATGGTCTCACTTAGGGAACTAAGGTAAGTATGTCTATTACAAAGGCCTCAGAAAGCCTGTGGTTTAGGGAGGTATTCTCTCCTTACTCGGTGGACCTCCGCATTAATGCGTGACTTTCTGTTCCACTAGAGTTGGCTTCTATGCCTTGCACATCTGCCCACCCTATCCAGGCCCCGTGAGTCAGCCTGGGGTCGTGTCCAAGCACAGCCCCATCAAACACACTTCAGGGACTGGCGAGGCCATCATGGGGGCCAGCGGGGTCTCCGCCTGGTCAGCGAGGCCTCCATGTCCTGGCCCTCCCTTCTCCCCCCACCGGTTGCCATGGGTCTCCACATTTCCACACTGTCTCTCACTCTGAACTTTTCCCATGCTGTTCCCCATGCCTGAAATGCCCTTCCCTGCCTCTCCCTTCTGGAAATCTCCAAGAAGCTTCAGGTAGGCCCTTCCACTCTGATCTGTGGCACCCGATTCACTGGGCCTAGAATTTTTTTTTTAATGGAGGTAAAATTTGCATAGTATAAAATTAACCTGGTGTAAAGTACACAGTTCGGTGGCTTTTTTAACATCTAGGTTCCCCGGGGCTCGACCTAGACCTGCTGCATCGAAAGCTCTGGGGTTGGGACCGGCAATCTCCATTTTTCATAAGGTTCCCAGGTCATTCTTGCATGCACCCAAGTTTAATCACCGCCGTCCTGGTACCTTGTCCTTCTCCCTGTGAATCCATGCCTGCTGGTTTTCGGGCTTGCTAGTTTATAAACCAGAGAGAAGGAGACTCTGCCTGAAGCTAGGTGGATATAGCAGCCAGTACATAACTGTGTACACGTCTGTGAAGAAGACACCTATGCACATGTGTGACTGTTGTTATAACCATGCTGAATAAATCATATTGCATCCCATAAGAAGTTGTGCAAACCATAAAGCACCGTCCAGAGGAGGAGGGGGAAATGGCCCCCCATCCCTCCCCGCTGTCAGCATGAACAGATAGCCAGAAACCGGGGACTCAGCCTGTGCTGGAACCTGACAACACTCTCAGCTGGCGATCTGTTCCTTCCGCTTTCTGGCATCGCTGATGTTGACCGTTGCCAGGAAGAAAGTGTCTTGGGCATCCCTGCCGCCGTGGGCTCAGAAAATCAGAGAGACGGTTTCGCCGCAGGGCTGTCTCCCCTGTGCTTTCCAAAATCCCACGCAGGGATGTTGCCGAGCAGAGCCCGAAAGCCCAGGATGTTGGCAGCTTCAGCGTGGCTCCCTGGGCTAGTGCGTGGGGACCGTCTCTGATGTGGAGGTTCGGTCTCCGTCCCAGGAGCCTGGTGCATCAGGCTGTTTTCCATCCTTAGCCAAGGACCCGCCGCCTTCTGGGAGCCTGCAGGGTGGAAGGAAGAGAAGGAGAGGAGGAAGGAGACAGCTGAGGCTGGGGCTGGGGACAGGGGGAGGGTGGAAAGGGCCCCTCTCCAAAAGCCACTTTTATCTTGAAATGAAAGTGGGCTGCTTTCATTCCTTGCAAACTGGAGTAGCGTGTGGAGAAGATCACAGTGCGCTGGCCGTGGGCAGGGGGAGCACAGCAGGTGAGAGCATCGGACTTGAACTTCACCTGGTTCAAATCCCGACTGTACCACTTCCTGGCTGTGTTACCTAGGGTACCTTTCCCGCCCTTTCTGAGTCCTTTCTTCATCCATAAAATATGCCTCATTGAATGTCTTTGGAAGGTTGAAGTTACATAATATCTATGAAAGACTTCACGCAGTGCTCAGGGAGGGGAAAAAGAAAACATCTGATCGATACTTGCTAATTATCTGCGGGAACATCTCTCTCCTTGAAAGGACAACTTGTTTTTCATGACAGCAAAGTGCCTGAGCAAGGCCAGGTGCAAAGGGCTTGAAAACCAGAATTAGAAACCTGGGCCCCCTCTCCGTAACTTCCGCTACAACCCAGGGCAGGTCCCTTCTCTTTCGTCTTCTTCAAGTGCCAAGAAAGAATCAGATGGGGTTGGCGGGCGCGGGGGGCCACAGGCTGAGGCTAGGTGTGAGGCCCACTTGACCTTAAGACTCCTTCTGGTATTATTAGTCCCATTTTTCAGATGAGCACGCTGAGGCTCCGGGTGGTGAAGTTAGTTCATCCAGCCAGGAAATGCCCGGGAGCACTGGGATTCCACCCAGGTGTGTCTGACTCCTCTGTCTGCGCTCCTTCTGCCTGCGTCCATCAGCCTTTCCATAAATACTACCACAAAGTTAACATTTTCCCCATGTCACCGCATCTGTAATTCTCCAGTTCCCAGTTGAGGAAATTTCGTCTCAGCCACTGAGTGGGAGTAGGATTTGAACCTAGGACCGAGTCTGGGTCCCAAGGAGACATACCCCCACTCCCTTTACTCACTTCTCTCCTTTCTTCTCTCCCTCGGTGACTCGCACCACTGCGAAAACGGCCCCAACCAGGCTGAGTGAATGAGTCGAGACGAGAAACAGCTGTACCTCCCATCTTTCTGCGCGCAGGAAGGGAGGGACTGAAAACGGCCGGCGGCGGAGGAGAACGCGCAGCCGAAGCGTACAGCGTCTTTCCTGCAGCGCTGACTTTCCGCGCTTAACCAGCCGCCCCGCACTTCCCCCGTCATCCCGGTTGGCACCGCGGACCAGAAGCTCACGCCATAAATAAGTGGCACAAACGTCACAGTTGCCCCCAGGAAACTCAAGCCGGGAAATGGCTCAGCATATGTCTAAATGGTTAATTGACTTAATTGCTGGGAGTTGGGCGATTAGCTCACTTGATCCACCCCAGTGGCCACAAAACGTCCTTAATGGTGTTTAGTTTATTTGTCTGTTAAGCTCCAGTTACTATTACAGGGAACTTTTCAATTGCTCATAAATAGATAATTGTAGTCACAGGATTAAGGAGGCCTGGCATGGTGCCTTGAAAGGCTTTGCAAGGCACCATGGAAGACACTGTTCACGCACTTGGCAATTGTTTATTGAGCACCTACTAGGTGCCCAGTCCTCTGTGAGGCCCTAGAGATGAGTCCGGAACACACGAGAGTCCCTGCCCTCATGGGGCGCACGTTCCATCAGCAGGAGACAGGAGTGAACAGCTGAGTACATGCACGTGTGCACTGATTTCAGTGCCGATGGACTACGAAGGAACCAAAGCCAAGTGACAGGGTGGGATGAGCTGGGGACAGCTTCACTTGGGCAAGGGCGGTCAAAGAAGGTCGCGCCGGGGACTGACACCTGGGCGCAGGCACAAACGAGAAGCAGGAGTTGCCTCCGCCAGGATGCACGGGAGCCGCGCTGGGGGCCGAAGGGCCAGCAGCAGCAAAGACCCTGAGGCGGGACCGAGTTTATCCCCCCTGAGACACTCGAGGGGGACTGGCAGGCCTGGAGTGTGTGCAACAAGTGAGGACAAGGCTGGTCCAGCACCAGAGGTGGCGATGGAGGCCGCGGCCAGGCCATGCGGGGTCATGGCAAAGAATGTGGATGTTTTTCCCAAGTGCAATGGCAAGGCATTGCGGGACTTGTTTCCTGATTAAAGATCACCCTGGCCTCTGGGTGGAGCGTGGGTGATCAGCTGGGAGCAGAGAAGGCAAGAGACCAAGAAATGGGCGGTCACCCAGGTGGGAGAAGGTGGCTCAGAACCAGGTTGCAGTGGAGCAGATGGAGACGGCGGCTATTCCCGGGGATAGCTGGGACACAGATGGGACAAGACTTAGTTTGGAATACACAGTAACTCCCAGGGTGGCCTTGGAGGACAGTGGTGCCATTCAGCAAGGCTGGGCACCGGGGGAGGAGCAGTTAGGCAGAAAGGTTCACGATTTTGAAATGTGCAACTTCGGCTCGGCCAAAAGGATGAGGCCAGGTGACCAAGGGAGAAACCCGGACATGACGTGAGGGCGGCCTGCGCTGGGGCGCTGGCTGGGGACGGCGGGTTCTCACCACCTGGACATCCAACCGAACGTGGGGTGAAGCGTCAGCCGTGAACCGAAGTCAGTCCAGTCCCTGAAGTACAATGTGAGACCTGGAATAGAGGCCCCGGTCCTGTCACAGCCCGAATCATTGCCCGTAGCCCCACCGTAATCCTCCCAAAGTTGGGTGGAGGGGAGGGAAGGATGGATCCAAATTAGAATTTTATCAAGCAGAAAATAATCTTGGGTCTGGGTTGCACTGATAAAAAAAATAGGCAGAATTCATAATTACCATAGAAAACTGTTTATATTTGTGATTATATGTTACTGCCACCTCCAGGTACCGGCCGCAAATAACCGAACTACTTCAGCCTGGAGCCGGGGCGTGAGGAGCAGGGGAGGGTCTTGCAGCCGCCCCCCTCTGGGCTCTGGGTGTCGCCCAGTTTCTGTGCCAGCTTCTACCAGTTGTGGGGACGACTGCATTTGTCCTGGTAAAGTTGACAGAAGCCAGAACTGAGGCTGCCCCTGGGAAGCTTGGAGTTCCGAGGGATCGGTTAGGTTTAGGCGACATGGGCTGGGAGAAGAGGAGGAGCCGGAAGACGCTGGTTTCAGGACAGCGGGGCCTCAGGCGCTGCATCGGGTTGGGGAAGGCGTGTGAACCTGCCATCACGTGTTAGGATTGTCCCTCCACGAGCCACTGAACCTCACCAACTTGCTCCACAACCTGCCTGCTGGCGCCTGGCATGGAGGAAGTGCCCGTCTGAGTTTGGGATCTCTCAGAAACAGCCAGAGAGGAGGGCTGCAGAGCGTGTGGACAGTAGTTCCAGGCACTGTGTGGGACCGGGGAAGTGAGACAGGATGGAAGGACACCACTGTGGGGTTACACCGCGGGTCGCTGGAACCTAACCCCCACCCAGGGACCTCTGGGACACAGTGGGGAGCTGAGTGAGGGAGAGAGATGGGGCACGTGTGCGCCAGCTCCCAGGGTGTGGGTTGGAGGCTGCTCCTAGTTTGTGGGGAAGCGGTGGCACCATTCATGCCCAGAAAGTTCCACTCTGTAACATTCTCAGCTGCAGAAAGCTCCAGTGCCCTTGGGCAAAGAGACACACACACGCTGGCAGTTGGCAGTCAGGCTGGAATGTCCTGGGTAGGGAAAGCCAAGAAGGGATGGGCAGGCCACCAAGAGCATCTCTGACTTTAAATGGCATTAAACTAAGTGACTCAGTGGATAATGAGTGAACGGTCTATGAGTTTGGGACCCGGACCAAGAATCCAGCCCATAGCCAACTTGCCTTCGTCAGTCCTGACTTCCAAGGTCACCACCTTCAGGCCCTCGGGAAGGTCATCGAACCTCTTTATGCCTCAGTTTCTCCATGGCCAAAATGGTGGTTATTGTATTCACTTTATATATTGTTGAGGACATTCAACATGGCATGCTGTTCCACTCACCCACTAGAGCAATGCACACTTACTGAGCACCTGCTGCCTGCCCCGCTCAGGGAAGGCTGCCGTGGGAAGCAAAGTGTAACACCGGCCCAGCAGGGCACACCTGCCCCCTAGGTCCCAATAAATGCTAGTTTCCAGCCTCTTTCTCCAGTTGCAAGGGGAGTGAAGGACAAGGCTGGGGGATGCTGATGGGATCGAGACCTTGAACCTGATACTATTTTAGGGAGGTTTCTCAGGAATTTACTCAAGATCTAGAACCATGGGGAGACCTACAAGGAGCCGCATCCATCCATTCATTTCTTCTGCAGGAGTTTAATGAGGATCCGTGCCGTGCAGGTTCCCCTCCTCACCCCTCCTCCATTCGATCCGAGACTGAGTCCTGTCCATTATGACAGCTACCGCTCACTCGAACCTGCTCACCGCCTCCACCTCCGCCCCCGCCTCCCACACCATCCTCAATCAGGTGTGGGCATCTGCCCTAGGTTTCTGCAGCAGCCTCTTCCCTGGTCCCTAATTTTGTGTCTTCCTGCCAAAAAGCTGCGATAGCTCCCCATGGCCCTCCGTAGCAAACTCCGGGCTCCCGAATTCTGGCTCCTGCCTCCTTCCACAGCTGCAGGTCCAGCCACCTCACCGCCCCAACACACGCTTCTTATTTTTCAAGAACTGTATTGAGGTACAGTGAACATCCCATAAAATGCACCCATGCAAAGTGTACAACTCAGTGGTTTAGCATATTCTCGGGGTGGTGCAAGCAGCACCCACATCTAACTGCAGAGCATTGCACTGCCCACAAATAAACCTCACACCCATGATGGGTCACTCCCCACTTACCCCGACACCGGCCCCTGGCAAACACCAATCCGTGTTCTGTTTCTGTAGATCCCCCCCATTCCGGACATTTCATAGAAGCGGAATCACGCCGTATGCGGCCTTCTGTGACTCGCTGCTTTCACCTAGGGCAATGAAAGTTCATCCACGTGGTAACATCCGTGGTAACACACCTCTTCCTTTTAATCATTGAATAACTTCCCACTGTAGAGACAGAGACCACCTACCGTTTATCAGTTCGTCAGTGGAGGGCCATTTAAATCATCTTTACGTTCTGGCTCTTGTGGAAGTGCTGCTATGAACACTCATGTACACGTTTTTGTGTGGACACACACGTTTCTGTTTCCGTTTCCGTTGGGCATACAGCTGGGAGTGGAATTGTGGGTCACGTTGGCAACTCCAGACTTGACATTCTGAGGAACTTCCAGACCGCTTCACAACGGACTGTGTCTTTGAGTCCTTTTGTAACCTCCCCGCACCCCCCCAGCAGTATGTGAGGGCTCCAACCTCTCCCCATCTCCACCAGCACTTGCCATGGTCTTTTCTATTGTAGCCGCCTTAGGGGTTTGACTTGTATTTTCTTAATGACTCATAATGCTGAGTCTCTTCTCATGTTCTTCCTGGCCATTTGCATATATCATTTGGGGAAATGCCTATTCAAACTCTTTGCTCATTTTTAATTGGGTGACTTGTCTTCTCATTATTGAGTTTTAAGCATTTTTACATATTCTAGATACATGTTCCTTATTAGGCATACAATTTGCAAATAATGTCTTCCATTCGGTGGGCTACCTTTTTACTTTTTTGTGTTGCATTTCTTTTTCATTAAAGCATAGCTGACATAGAACATCATATTAGTCTCGGGTGCACAACAATGACTGAGTCATTATTCAGTATTTGTGCACGTTGTGAAGTGATCCCCTCAACAAGTCTAGTTAACCTTCATCCTCATCTTTTAACATTCTTTATGGTGTCACGTACAGCATAAAAGTTTCCAATTTTGCTGAGGTTGAACCTGTCCATTTTTTTTTCTTTGTCTCTTGGGCTTTCATCTTATCTAAGAAACCATTGCCTAACCCAGGGATGTGAAGACTCATTCCTGTATTTTCTTCTAGAAGTTGTACATCTTCCACTTAGACCAATGACCCACCTTGAGTTAAGTTTTGCTCTTTTGCTTATGGATACCCTTTTGTCCCCAGCACCGTTTGTTAA
The DNA here is from genome assembly GCF_004126475.2 of Phyllostomus discolor. Lineage (NCBI taxonomy): Eukaryota > Metazoa > Chordata > Mammalia > Chiroptera > Phyllostomidae > Phyllostomus > Phyllostomus discolor. The sequence continues at coordinate 54,838,119 of NC_040915.2, read as the reverse complement.
AAAAATTATTTTCCCCATTTCACAGTCTTGGCATTTTTCTCGAAAATCAATGGACCGTAGATTAGTTTTTCTGGACTCTCGGTTCTGCTCCACGGATCTACGTGTCTATCCCTGTGCCAGGAACACACTGTCCATGCCCTCTGGAAGCAGTAAAATATGCTGTATTTACATGCCAGGGTTTGAGCTCTCAGGCCATGCACAGTGGTGAGTCACGATCTAACTTCTTTTATGCTGTGTGACTCTGGGTCATTTACTTAACCTCTCTGATCCTGTGTTCCTCGGAGCTTTATCTGTAAAAACAAGACCAGTGCCATCTTCCTTCCTGCTTCTCATCCACTCTCTCCTCTTCCCTCTCCTACCACTGAAGACAGGGACTGCGCCTCATTCATCACCGATCAGCACAATGTCTGACACAGAGAAAGCACTAGACATGCTGTTTGCCGAGTGAATGAATGGCCCATCTTGCTGCCGAACTGGGAAGACAAGGTTTCCAATGTACTCACACTGCGGGCTCTAAATGAACAATGACTTGGCAGCACCCAAGAGATTGGGCTTCCTGCCCCCGCTGTGTCTTGTTTGCAAGGCTTAACCCCTCGTCCTTGTGCCTTAGCCCTGCCTGGAGGCTCCGAGCCACCTGCCCACTTTCCTGCGAGCAGGGACTTCATGTCACAGAGCAGAGCTCTCAGACTTTCTGGGTTCACAGCGCCCTTCCTGTTCCAGAATCATTTCACCAAGAGAAATCCCTCACGGTTCCATTTCTTAGGTATTTAGGTGCAAACATACTGAGCATTAATGTCCAACCAACTGAGTAGGTGTTGGCAAAAAAATTCCACATGTGTTGAGAGAAGAATATTTTTATTCAGCTTTAAATAGGCACAGCTACTTACTATTGAAACGCATGCCCCTTTTGGGCTCTGCGTAGCTCCCAAAACCTCCAAGTTTGATTGGACTCTGCCACCCTCGTGTCCTGTTCCACATTGATTTTGGCACAGACCTTGCTTTTTTATCACAGCCACCACCGCAAACCCAGGGTCACGGCGATATGACATCATCCAGAAGAATTCGGTATGCTCTGACACTGGAACGGTGAATGGCCTCGAGCTAGCAGTTCATGTGATGCTCGAGAGATGTCAAGTACTGCTTTGATTACCTTGATGACGAAAATATCTTGTGAAAAAATAAAAATAATAATAGATTATCTTGCAGTGGTCCTGTGAGCCTGCCCTGGCACCCCTGGCACCCCTTGGGCACACAGTTTGAGAACTGCAGCCCAAGAAGGAAAAAGAAAGTGAATCGGCTCTCGAGAATTTTCCTGGGATTCCAGCTCTGCTAAGGGTTCCCAGTGTGACCCCGAGCCAATCACTTCCAGTCCTGATCCTCACTTTCCCTCCTCCCCTGCAAACCTGGGTCTGTGCCGGCTCTAATAGCATCATCATCATCATCATCATCATCATCAGTGATAACTTTTGATAACAAGGGCTCAGGGTGTGTCAGACACCCTTCTCCTCACCACCGCCCTGGAGAGGTCATTATTACTGAGCCCACTTTCCAGAGGACGACCCCGAGGCTTCCAGGGTTTCGTTCACGCGAGCACCACAGGCAGGAGGCAGCCCTTTCCGCTCGGCCGTCCACCACCCGCCTTGGAAACTCTTCTCCACCCCCGTGTGCAGCAAATGCTTTAAGAAGAGTCACCAAGGTGACCCCACGGATTAAGAACAAAGCGCATGCTGCACACTGACGCTGCGGGAGGGCGGACCCCAGCATCCCTGGGTGCAGTCCACGTGGCCAGTTCCCGTGCTTCCGGCCAAAGCTCGCGAGACCGCAGCCTGCGCGGGAACTGAGAAGGGAGTCCTGTTCAGAACAGGGAGGCGGAAAACTGCGTGCCAGCACAGGTGGTTTGTGTTTGGGTTTCTCCACAAAGACTATTCGGTCTGCTTTGTGACGTCGAAAGCCTTCAGCAGCTCCCTCTCTGGCCCCAGGACAAAGTCGAAGTGCACAAGCTTCACCGCCACCTTCATCTCTTCCCAGCCTGACCCCCAGGCCCCGCTCCCGCTTCTCAGGGAGGCCGGTGTAGACCCGCCTCGGTACGCAATGCTGAGTGAACACGTGCCCTAAGTCAGCCACTGTCCCAGGCCCTGGGATGTGGCCGAAAACAAACACTGCAGATTTAGCGCTCCGTCTAGAAACACCAACAGCGTTGTAACTGCGATAAGCATCCTGAAGGAGAAGCGCATGCTGAGACCTGATTTGCGAATGCTCCCTTGGTCCCTGTCCCTGCCTTAACTTGTTGGGCTGTAATGACCTTTTCAATTAGGCTATGACGTATTTGCCTGGATTACCGCTGGAATCCTAACTCAGGCCTGGCCCATAATAAGTGCTCAATAAACACATGCATTAAAGAAGTGGATATGCAGCATAGAAGAAACGCAACAGAGACCGAGAACATGAGAATCCCATCACACTCTCACACACACGCACCCCTGGGAGATGTCATTGTCATCGGTGCAGGCTTGCTTTGTTTCTACTTTGAAGAGTTCTTTCACACCATCCTTACCCTTGTGCTTCCTTTCACTCGGCTTTCTATCGTGCCCATTCCCCCATACAATGCATTTAATCTCGAGGGCCGAGTCCCATCCATGGACAGAGAGTGCCTGCCTGGAGTGCTTTATGGGCAAATATGCAAGAGAAGGTCGGGCTGTGATTGATTGATGATGTCTGCCCTGGGAGGGGAAGTAGGGAATTTCAGGACTGAAATCTATTTGGGGAGCAAGGCTAAGAGCTTAGCTATCAGAACCTCATGCAGACGCACAAGGAATGGAATTCGGCCACATCAGGTGGTGACCAGGTGCCCTGATCAGAGCCTCCCTGTCACGGGAAGCACGTGTGTGAGGCGCGCAGGGAGAAATAAATGGTCACAGGAGCTGCTGCAGCGTTCCAACGGGATGAGTCATGGATTCAGTCCCCATAAAACGTCCAGCATGTTCTAGACTTAGAAGAGCTGAGGCCCAGAGGGAAAGGACAGTGTCTTAGTCTGGTTCTCCCTGCAGCAGGTTCTGAGACCAGGACCACTAGAAGCGGGAGCAAGGAGGTGAAACAGGGAGGGATTTTATTGTGCACGGCGAGGACCTGGAGCTCAGTTCTCTGGGGAGGCAGTGTGGTCGCCCTGCCAGGGTTATCCCAGTCAACCCTGTCTCAATTCAGAGCTGCTTCTGGGAGGATTAATTCGCTGGCACCTCTGGCCTGCCCTCTATACATGCCCTTGTAGTGCAAAACCAGTCATAGATAATAGGGGAATAAATGGGTATGTTTGTGTTCTAATAAAACTTTATTTACAAAAACAAGTGGAGGGCCAGACAGAGCCCACATAAGTGGATATAGCTGACCCTGAATCTAAGGCTGGGATGATGTTTGTTTACAGTTGGGTAGCAGTTCCAATTAACCGTCTGTGACTGCCGGGAGCAGGGAATCTTTCTAGAATCTGAGACCTTTCTCAGAAGCAACATGAAAGACAGCAGCGTTCAATTATCGATGTCTGCTTTGGCCCAGGACAGGAGACAACAGCACACCACGTACTGTGCATTTTACACCCTCGGCCTCAGGAAACCTCAGCAGTCAGAAAGCGTTCCAGCAATACGCTTACAAATTGCCTCTGTTATTATGGGGAGGGCTCACCTGGGAAGCCTGGCCTCTTCCCAAACAGATGGTAAACCTCTGGGACCTTTGCCCTCTATACCGTGAGTGACTCCGAGGCAGAAATCGTGTGTTTTGTTCTTTGTTTCTCCATGCCCGAGTCTGGCACAGGGTTTAATGAATATCTCTTGTATGAATTAAAGAATGAGTGAACGAAGGAATGAATTAGAAATTCAGAGAAGCAGCCAACATTTCCTGAATGCCTACTACGTGCTAGGTTAGCATGTTTGCATACCAACTATCATACCTCCAACACAAAAATCATAGGAAGCAGGAATCATGAAGTCCAAGTTGCAGGATAAATGACTTTCAAAACTATGACTGTACGAATGTAGTGATGATGGCGATGATGATGATGGTAGCTACCACTTAGATCCACAGACCAGGTGTGGTGCCATGCATTTTGCTTCCACCCTTGCACAGAATCTGTGAGAGAGGGGGTGCCTTTAACCCCCACTTTATAGATGGGGGAGTCAAGGGTCTGATGGGGAAGCCTCTGGCTTGGGATTAAGCAGTGGAATGTCACTGAGCCAAAATATGGCAGCAGCTCCAACTGTCTGCCTCTGAGTCACGGCACTGCCTGCGTGCTGGGTACGGCATGAATAGATGCAGGGGCTCAGCAGGAATGGCCCTGGTCTGTTTCAGCTGGAACAGGTCACAGGCTGAGCAGGACAGAGCAGCGGGGGCAAGCGAGTGTGGGCAAGGGCGGCCGCATCTCCGCCCGCCCAGGTCCCACCCTGACTCCTTCACGGCAGCAGGCTGGGAGCCCTGGGGTGCCTGGCGCCCCTGTGATTGGCAGGCTGCGGATGGCGGGGGTGCCTTGGAATTTATTAGCCAAGCATGCCTTTCTGAGGGGGCCTCACCGCCTGACACTGCTTTATCGGAAAGCTGGGAATGGTTAGCCGAGCCCATCTGTTAGCCAAAGAGGGGAACTCAGTGGGTGGGGAAGTCTGCAGAGTCATTTCAAAGGAATTTCTCTGATGCTGAGGCCAGAGTAGAAGGTTATCTGCTTATGGGCCCATGCGCTGCCTGGTTTGGGGGTTTGGGGGCTCAGAGGATGTGTGCCTGGGTTTAGCAGGGGAGGCTTGCTTTCCTTATTCTAAACCAAAAAATCACTGGGGTCCTTCCCCCTTCTGAGCAAGAACTCAAACTCTGCAGTGATCTTTGGAGCTCAAACTCACCACATTAGCATCATCAGTGTCTCGATGACGAATCTGGGACAGATGGGGATAAATGTAGCAATCTGAATTAATACTGGGGTCGCTAATGAATCCAGGAGCTGGGAAATGATTAGGAGAAGTTACTGCTCGTGCCATGGCAACGCTGTGCTGGGTACTTTCTCCCTTCTCCCCTGCCACCAGCCAGGGTGGCCAGGGGAGAGTCGTACAGCCATCCAGGCACATGGGTGTCGGGACCGGATCTTGGATTTGCTTTCTGATGTGTTTACAATGACAGACTGGTGCACAGCAGGCGGAGCCTGGAGAAGGGCAGCTCCTTCGTTGAGTATACAAGGGTCATCTGTACTTGGACAAAGCACTGGGCTGGGAGTTTGGAGGCCTGGGTTCAAGTGCAGGCTCTTGGTGGGTGGTCCGCCTGAGAAACGTAGATCCCCTCCGATGCTGAACAGAGATAAACCATCGCAGAGTGTGACGCTAATGTCTTATGGCTCTGGGGCAGGCCCGTGCTAAGTGGTCCTCAGGCAGCATCTCATTTAACCCGGCCCCATAGTCCTAGCACCCTGTTGTCCTCATTCTTTTGAGGACAGTCGCTTTGGTGACTTGTACAAGGTCTACCATTCATAGTACAGCTCGTTTCAAACCCGGAAATCCAGCTCAAAAGTCCAAGCCCTTGACCTCACCCCTCCACGGCCTTTTGCCCCAAGAATCAAGGCCATCTTTGATGTTGCTCCTGTTGTCAGGCCTGTAGAATTCTAAGGGCTCGCAGATGTCTACTTTGCAACACGGAGAGCGGCCACGTCCGAGTTTCGTGATTGGCCGTCTGACAAGGCTGGGCCTCTATTCTACGGGATCATATGCTTCACTCCTCCTTTCCGAAATGTATCACACTTACCATTGAATAATTAATTGAGTATTTAATTGCTTAATGGCTATCTACCCCGCTAGACTAGAGGTTTCATACGGGTATCATCTATTTTGCTCACTGCTGCATCCCAGGTGGCAGGCACATTGTATTTACTCAGTAAATACGGAAGGAAGGAGGGAGGGAAGGAAGGAAGGAAGGGATGGAGGGAGGAGGGAAGGAGGGAGGGAGGGAGGGAGGGAGAGAGGGAGGGAGGGAGAAGCTGGGAAGTCAGGCTCAGCCCCACGGCTGTACTGCCTGACAGAGGCCATTTCATCTCGCCGGAGCTGCTGCTTCCCGGGCAGGGGGCACAGAGGCGGGCTAGCACTTGGCATCCTTGCCTGGGGAGCAGACACTGACGGGGGCAAGGGGCCGAGTCCAAGGCTCGCTCCCACCCCGGCCCGCCCCCCTCGTGGGAGCCGGGCTGCCGGAGCCGCTTCATATGGACACGCTTGAATAGCAACCAGGCCTGTCTGGGCGTCATGTGACCAGCCGGCTGGCGGGAGGGCTCCAGGCAGCCGGGGGTGTTGGGGGTCACCTCCACAGTTAAGTCATGTACCTGGCAGAGACAGTGTTTATGGAGAATGGTTCAAGGAACAAAGCATTCCTCATTTTCCTTTTCTTCCCGTTTTCTTATTTCTCTTTTCTTGGCCGTCTGGGTTCAGAACATTTCCATGCCGGGTGGCCAAGGTGAGGCGGGACTTGCAGGCAGGGGGGAGGAAGAGCTGCTTTCTGACCTGCAGGGCAGCCTGTCTGGTGGCCCGGAGCCAAGGTGCTAGACTGGGAGTTCCCGGGTTCAAACTGTGGCTTCTCCTCAACCTGGCACTAACCGTGACCTTGAGCTACTTAATCAACCCCTCTGAGCTTTACATGCCTTATCTGTGAAATGAAAGGCATCAGGTTATTTTGAGGATTCCGCCAGAGACTGCATATAAAACACTGCACACATACTTCTCATTGAGTGCAGTTTACGCAGCTGATGCTAACCACGAGAACAAGAACGATGCCACAGATTGTGGAAACAGAAAACTGGTCCTGAGGCTTCTTTCTGCCGGGGCCGGAGACACGTCAGGCAGCAGAGATGGCATTTTGGCCACTAGCTTTTCCAGATGGGGAAGCAGAGCGGAAGATGCTTCGGGGTCTTTGCCGTTTGCCACCAACTGCTTGAGCCTGAAAAGGTTCCCAGAGGTCACGGAGTTCCAGCCCCTGGAGATTCGAAGGACCAGAGAGGAGAAGAGACCTGCCTCCGGTTGCAGAGCGGCGGAGGAGCAAAGCCCAGCGTTCCCGTCTCTCCTGTAGACTGAATGAATGCAGCCCAGCTCTTCTGACATAACAGCAGCCTTGGCCAGGGTGAGGGGCTGGCTGGCGGGCCTTGAGGCTGAGCTGAGCCCTGAGCAGAGCCTGGTGGAGACCAGGAATGGTGGTATCAAGGCCTCCTTCTCTCTACCCAGCATGCCATTGTCTACAAGCAGGTTTATACACAGTTGGGTGCTCTGGCCCCCATTCCTCTGGTTAGTGACTGCTAGCATATTGAGCTGCAGTTTTTCAAGTGGCTGAGCCCGGATTTGAACCCAGGCAATATGACACTAGAGGCTGAGCTTATTACAGTCACCAAAATCCTACTGAGCCGAAAGAGGGGAAAAAAGAGAGTGGCATAGACACTGAGAAATCAATACGTATCTGTATAATCAACACATTAATTAAAAGCAGAGAAAGCGTTCAGCATTTGTCTTATTTACCTACTCCGCAGGGTCCCCTGGGCACAGAGCAGCACAGGAGGGACCTCTGTCCAAGGGAACATAGAAACCCACATGGTGCCCAGGGTTGCTGACTCTGAGACGGTCGTGGTTTTCTGGCCCAGGCCGGCACTTCGCAGGTTGGTACGGCCTACACAGCATCATTGGAAGTATCTGAATCGGCCTCCAGAGTTTGAAAACGAGAAGATCGCACATAAAAATCCAGATTCCTCATGTAGAAAGTGTTTTTCGTCTTGCCAGCGGCTGGCCTTGCTCTGCGCTGCATGTTTCTGGCCGGCCCCTGGAGCCTGAGACCTCCTGGTGTGCGGGGCTGTGGGATGGCTGGAGGGAGGGGCGTTGCAGCCCTGGCCCTCAGCTCGGAGAGAGCGCCAGATTTCGGAGGGTTTTCTCAGCCAGCTTGGATGAAGATGACTCGCGGGGGCCCACAGGGGTCTCTGGCAGGGCCTGCTTTCCCTTTCTGCGTTGTTTTCATGGAGCAGAAATAGAAGTTTCCATAACGTGGCTCAGCTCCACCCGGTGCTGGTAGGACCTGAGGAGCCACCGCTGTTGGTGAGTGTCCGAGGGAGAACTGTGGTTGGGAGCCACTGCTGCTCAGGGGCTCACGGTGCCGCCCAGCAGGACAGCGAGTGCTCACCGACACTGTGGGCTCTGCCTGAAGACAGGGACCCCCCACTGGGTCTTTCCTCGGGGGTGATGGTCAGAGGCTGCATCCCTCAGGCCACAGGAGTGGGGTAGGAGAACCAGGAACCTAGTCCAGGTTCTATGACTAACTCATCTTTCTATTCCTCTATCCTTCATTCCATCCATCCTTCCACTCTTCCTTCCTGCCACCTTCCTTCCTTCTTTCTGTTCCTTCAAGGCTAATTTATTGAGAACATTCTATATGTCCAAGTCCGCACGCTATACTCTAAAGATGCAGACATGCACCAACGGACACAAACCGCTCAGTTCTCCCAAAGTCTGCAGCCAAGTTGAGAAGCCAGACGTCAAAAAGGTAGTTATAGATGAAGATTACAGAACAACCCTTGGGCCACTGCTAGGTCGATTAAATGCAGCTCGGCTCATCCCACGATGACAAACCACGTGGCCCTTCGATAAAGCACGTCTCTGTGTGGTGACATAGAACCCCCTCTAGGTGAAAACAATAAAGCCGAGGCACAGAGAGTGACTACAGCATGTGTCCATTTGTAAAGAACCTTGGCCGGGCTCTCATGTGGTTGCACTCACAGAGAAGGCCATCCCCGGAGAATCCGGGGGGATCTGGGAGCAGGAGATGCCCCGGGGAGAAAGCCGGGCCCCCGGGCTACAAGGAGATGACAGCTCTCGTGCTGTTAAGCGGTTTCTTTTTAAAACGTACAGTGTTTTCTCAAAATGAGAAGGAAATTTAAGATAGAAAGATACACACATGCAGAGAGGAGAGAGAGGGAGAGAGAGAAGAAAGCACAGAGTAAGTGTAGGGAGAGAAAAAAAGCCTGTAAGGTGAGTGGTTTGGTGAGCGTTCTCAAGCGTTTCTCTGCCTGCGGCACCCAGAGAAAGCTCCCCTGAAAACGGGCCGGTTGGGTGGGCCCCTTGCGAATGAATAGGAGTTGCCCAGAGACAGGTGAGGGGGCAGACGCACAGAATTCCAGGCCCTGAGGAGAGCAGCGGGTGGGCCTTCTCCTCGCTGGGCCTTGAGCGGTCTGTCTGTACAAGGCAAAGAAGATGCCGCTCAGCCCAAAGTCTAGAAAACTAGAGGCAACAGCAGTGGCCACGTTCAAATCCAGGCTGCCTCCGCCTCTGCAAGGAGTCAGCTGCCTCCCTGGGGCTCCCTCCCCTGTCTCCTCCTTCTTGTCCTTCCTCACTGCAATGGACAGAACTGAGCAACACCGTGATAGTCAAGGAACAGAAAGGAGGAAAACTTGACTGTATATCAAAGCTCAGGGTCATTAAACTCCAAAGACATGCTCTGCATGTCTCTGGGGGAGGATGACCTCCTGCCCCTTTCTCCCCCTCCCCACCAAATAAAGTGCGGAGGCGGGGAAGGGTCACTGATCCACGTGGACGGATGCCAGCTCTTCTGCTTTACTGGTGCATTACAACAAGAACAGCAGCTACTTCGTGAGTGCTAACTCCTCGCCAGCGTGCAAGACCTCACTCCCTCCGCAAAACAAGCCCAGGAGATAGGTGTCCACGTGTCCATTGATCCCTGTTCACAAGACGAAGGTGCTGGCGCTCAGAGAAGTTTAGTGATTTGCTCAAGGTTGCACAGCCCCCCAGTGCTGGAGTGGGGATCTGAATGCAGGTACCGACAACTCTGCTCTTTTCTCTGAACCCCCAACCTGCATTTCTACCTGTCACACCGGTCCCTGTCCATGCACTGAGGCTGGGGAAGGCTGCCTGGAGGAGGTGCCATGTAGCGGGTGCCTGGGATGGCCAGAGGGCTTTAAAGCCCCCTCTAAAAGGTTTTGCTGTCTTTCACAAGGAGATTTCCTCAAGAATAAAGGGCCCTGGAGACATTAAAAAGAAACTCATAAAAAATTCATCTGAGTAGTAATTGCATCATAAAAAGTATTGAGTCGGCATGCAAATGCAAATTGGGCCGTATGAATTAATGATGTAAACAGTGGGGATGAGGACCCACAGCGAGACACACCAGGCAGAATGTCCTGCTCCACCCTCTCCCACATGCTGGGCAAAGGCGGACTGGGCGGCGGTGTGCCCCGAGGTTGGAGGGCCCCAGCGTCCACTCTCTCACACCCCGAAGTCCCGCCCAGGATGGCTCCTTAGCACCTCCTGGGGAGACAGGGTGTGCTCGCCGTTTTCTCCCAATCAGCACTTCTCTGAGCACCTACTGTGTGCAAGGGAGGGTGCCCCCTTCCTCCCTGTCCCTTCCCAGCTCACCCCACATGAGCTTGCTCATCTTGGAAGACCAAGGTGAGTGCTTACATGCATGTCCACACTGCCACTTATGTCTTGGTTGGTTTAATGGCAGGTACACCCAACAAGCATGGACCGAGCACCGACCACAGACAGGGTAGAGCTGGACCTCAGCTGTCAGAGCCAGTCCCGGGAGGCCAGGGAAGCCAGGGAAGCCAGGCCATGTGCCAGCGGGAAGGAGACCAGCAGGGGGCTTGGTGGGGGAAAGGCTCCAAGCCAAGGCCTGGGATGCGGGCAGCAGCTCCGGCAAAGACCCGGGGGACACGCAGCTCCAGCCAGAGGCAAACTCCATTACGCCCTTGGAGAAACCGTGTCAGCTGAGTGTGGCTGGAGAGTGGGGGGCTGAGAGTGGTGGGGATGAACATTCTGGAAGACCTTGTACCTCGCCCTAAGCAGCTGGGACTTGACCCCCGAGTTGGAATAAAAGCGGCCTCTGCTCTGTCCCGGACCCTGACCCTTTACCATGCAGGAGGTGGGGTCTGCAGCACAGGGCTCTCATCCAAGTCCAGAGGCAGGTCCCCGTAACCGTCCTGTGGTTCTCAAACTGTGTTCCGTGGAATCCCGAGGTTCTGCCCCTGTGATTTTGGTCAGATGATGGGGACAAGGTGTGAGATTTAAGTGGGAAATGACCTGGAACCTCCCCTGCTTTAGCCAAACCAGCAAAACTTTTATTTTTTCCCATTGTTTGAAATTCCACATAAGATTTCATGTAGTAAAGAACTTCATGCTTAAGTATAAACAAACCCCACTTGAGTCCAAATATTTCGAGACCTTTGGTAATCCAGACCGCATCCATTTCTCCAGGCCCAGCTAAACAGTGTCCCATCCCCTGCCTCTCACTGCCCTGCGCCAGCCTCCAGCCAGGCAGACACTGACCAAGCCACAGACCCTCTCTGCCCCTCCGTGCCTCTGTCTCTTTCCTCACCCTGCTTCCTATTTGAGGCAGACCTCCCATTGTTCCTCCTCCAGGAAGCCCTCTCTGATCCCCCCAAGTATCTCCAACATTGCCAGTACACCCTGAGTGTTCCCCTCCAAGAGCTCTGACCCAGCAAGAGTGAGAACCTCCTCTGCTGACCCATCTGCTCCCCTGTCAGGCTGTGAAATCCACGAGGGTAGAATCTGGGATGTGGTCACCAACAGTGCCCAGAACCAGGCCAGGCATGTCACGTGGTCCCCAAGGAATGTGTGCTGAGCCAACATGGGTGCCAGGGAAGGGTGAAGAGTGAAGAACGGGTGGATTTGGGGAGTGCATGAAGTGAAAGGGCGAGTGTGTACATGGAGGGGAAGGAGGAAAGGCAGGAGGGAGGGAGGGAGGAAGGATGGAACGATCAGAAGATGAAGGAAGGGTGGGTGGAAGGGAGGAAGGGTGGATGGTGGCGGTGCCGGCCTGCAGACAGATGGGACAGCCCCTTTCCCCGAGAGGCCACGGTCTGCAGCCTCCCCAGAGCCCTCTCTGCCCCGACTGCCCTCCCCTCTCTTCCTCCATCGCAGAGCCAGCCCCAGACATGCCCTCGCCCGCACAGTGATTACTCCTTGAGCAGCCTCCCGTATCCTGTTCCTGCTCTTCCTACAAGCAGGGAAGCAGAAAAATCCATCCTGATGAGGAGGCAGCAGCCCCCCTCGCCCCCCTCCTCCCCCCACCCTACCCCTGCAGCCTGTAACTCTCAGGCAGTCAGGCAGAAACAGGCAGTCAATTTTTTCCAGGGTCGAGCGCAGGCTGTAAGGCACAGCCTCGCAGGGTGACAGGGGAGGCGGGGGGCTGCTCAGGTGGCACGGCCATTTCTCTTCCATCCCGGAACCGGCGCCCCCTGCCTCGCTCTCCCCGATGCTGCCAGCTGTGTGATTCAGGAGACACACCACCCCCTGCGACCCCCACCCCCCGCCCTACACCGTGAAAGGGGCTCACCTGAGACCGCAGCCCCAGGGAACATCACAGGCAGGGCCGAATTCCCCAGGCCATCCATCACACCTTCCCCCTGCTTGCCCGGAAACCAGCCTCCTTTCACCCCAGATGCCCTGGGTGGCTTAACAGCAGGCTCCCTGGCAGAGGCACAGGCAACTGACGTGCACACACCCCGCCGGGTGTCAAGGGGCCCTTCGCTGGGTGCTGCGGTGTGCCGCCCAGCTCTCGCCCCAGCTGCTG